>NC_084948.1:4428675-4728675 GCF_949316205.1 Platichthys flesus | reverse complement strand
GGAGACCTCGGGGAAGACCCAGGACTAGGTGGAGAGATTATATCTCAACACTGGCCTGGGAACGCCTCGGGATCCCCCCGTCAGAGTTGGTCAATGTGGCCCGGGAAAGGGAAGTCTGGGGCCCCCTGCTTGAGCTGCTCCCCCCGCGACCCGACCCCGGATAAGCGGATGAAAATGAGATGAGATGAGAGACTTTTTTCTTTGCTTTCTGAAATTGATCCTGACACAGTTTATTGTCTTGAATGTAATGGTAATAAGAAGAGTAATGATAGCATCTTTTATGTGGTGGTATTAAAGAGATTTTATCTGGTTATGAATATTGTTGGGGATATATCTGTCTCTTTATAAAATACATATATATATAAAACAGCAAATGTCTGTGGTCAGGTCAGACCACCACTGCGGTCAGACGCAAAAATGTATAACTAGCCTGGAAAAGCTTATGTTTACATTTACGCCAACATGGGGTTCAGCTTCATTAGTTATTTTATCCCTCCGGAGTTCCTACCTTAATCCTGAGACCTCCGCCATTACCATCCCACCAGTGAAATGACACAGACCGTAGAGGGAGAGGAAACCGAAGTGGGGGGAAGTGAGCTGGGCTACTCACTAGGCTAAAGACTAACCCATACCAGTGCTCGGTAATGTACTCAAGTAAAAGTAGGGTCCCAGGAGAATTTGGGTCGGGACTTTCTCCAGAATTTCTCCAGAGGTTTCCTTTCACACATGAACTGTGCAGTGGGAGGTTCTCCTCTCAGAACCATTCACACCAGCAACAAATCCTCCTGAGGCTTCGGGTGACGGGTGGTGCAGCAGGCACGTTAACAAAATAAATGTACTTGGTAACATCCACTGCTTCAAAGAACCACAGGTCAACCAGATTCAGAGCATCAAGTATGAGTAAAGCTTCTAGATGTGTTTGTAATTACTCAGCTGCCAAGTGTTAGCAGTGAAGTAGATTTGGCTGTCAATATCAGAGGGGGCCTCTTAGCTTTTATTCATTTAACAGAGTAATTTTACAGTTAGTTTTTCATGATTATAGAAAGTGGCTACCCTTCAAGGTTTCCTATATTAATGTGTACTGCTCATAATATAGCTGTAGGAGGCACTTAGGTAGTTGAAATTCAAATGCTGCATGTTCTGTTGAGTAATCAATTTCACTTTTCTGTGGTTCAAGGAAAAGCCTCAGCGTGTTATGACACAATCATTTCTCATTTTCCTTTTGGAAACCATGTGTACGTTTTTATCAACAATAACAACTGCATTCCATTTCCATGCTCCTGTTTCATGGTCCTGATACTGAAGGCTACCTGCTGGTTAACTGACATGATAAACCCAGATAGCACACGGATGTGGGCCACTTCTGGCAAAGATGAGGCACTTCTGGACTCATTGTGGCCCGAACAAAATGGATGTGAGCCTGAAGTTGCCCACTCATAATGAATGTGGCCCAAATATATCAAAGCCAATGTGGCTCCTTTTTTAGACAACATGCGGTGCTGTCTGCAAGGTGTAATGTGGATGTGAGCCTAAAGTGGCCCATGTGGAAAATAGCACAAAACAAATTCTGGCCGCCACACCCTGCTGTTTTGTGATTGCAAGTCAAGTTGTGAGACTATTATCTAAAACTTATATATATATTTTTAGTTTTTTCTGTCCATGATACCAACATGGAACAACAGAAACATTCGTTTTTAGAGTTTTTAAATTCAACAAAGGAACCAAATTCTAAAGAAAGATATCATTAATATAACTTAAAAAAAAAAACGACTGCACAGTTTGAAGGAGAAAACAAGAGCAGAGGGAGATTATCTTCAACCCAATGTGTTAAACACTACTGTCACACATACATAAAACTAAGAGGCTGCCACTGAATGGGGTGAAAAAACAAACAGACTGGAGTCAAGTACCACTCAAGTCACTGTTGGATCAATGTGTTTGAATTAGATTGATATCATTATGAATATGTTTCTGCATTACCTACTTCATTGTGCCTACAACTACGTAAAGTAGTTCTTACAATGTCAACGTTGCTATTGCAAGAAGGTTTGAATTGAAGAGGCCTAATGTCGATACACCTCCACACAGCAAACAATTCAGTTTGCATATCATATCATATCAATGTGCATCATAACATGATCCAGCATATGGTCAAATCCATTTGTCTTTATAGCGGATTATAATAGACCTCTGCAAATAACCAGTGGACATCTTGGTTATTAGCTTCAGCTGCACGTCCACTGTGCACACATCACTTGAAACCCTTCTAATTTTAGATATATGGTTGTGATTGTTTCGAGCGGCTTCAGGACCGCTGTAAAGGGGTCTGAATAGGAGGGGGGCCAGAAGCATCTGCAAAAGTGAATAAACATGAGCTCACTGATTTGTCTGATTTTCGTGCAAAGTATGCAATGTAAAAGTCAGTGATGCACTACTAAGCAGCTGAATGCAGGGAATGGTGGCAAAGTTACGATCATTATCGCTGCCCATTGTAAGCTAAGTTACAGAGACGTATCAGTGTATCCAGTATAATTGGGAATAAGGAACTTTAAATTAAATAGATGAAAAGCCAATGAGAGGAGCTAGACCAGTTTTGTGATGTATTGCTATTGCGTACTTGGACACAAGCAGCACATGTCTACACAGAAGGCTTGTAGTGATCAATAGGTGAGCAGACCAGCAGCAGCAGCAGCAGCTCCAGTGCTCCATGTGGAAGTAGAACAGACACATAATAATATGCTTGTGGGTGAGAGGAATGAGTGAGAATTGTGTCTAAGACTCTTTCTGTGCAGGGACACACCAGACAGAGCAGAACAGAACAGAATGCATTTGTAAATATGTGTCCTCAATGTAAGGTTCACATGTTTCTGTTGTAATACATTATCCCCCACTTACTCCTTTTGGTTTACCCAAATGACACTGGCAACAGTTGGATCAGCCATGGTTTTGCTGTAGAAGCCATAACAAGTGGGTGCACTTTATTTTGTTTAAACAAACACTAGTAAATTAACAACAATCATATCATTGTCTCCCCTGTCAGTTGAAAGCTGCAATTTATCTTTTCCTGGATGATTAGCTGAACAGCTTTGCCATGGCTTATCATGACACCGCAGCTATTAGTGTATTACTCTTATATGTCCTCAGATCACAAAGTTACTGTAGCCAGAATATACTGAGGAAATGGTGCTGCTGCGAGCACAGAGAGAGACAGAGGCAGGTTTAGAGGAGGGGACACAGTTAGTGCACCATCAAATTGACTGCAAGCCTCCAGCCAACAGCTGCTGGTGTAGTTATAAGACTTTAACACTTTATACAGTCTTTGATAGAGTGCTTTAGTCAACATGAATTCTGTACTTTGGAAGTACATGATCTAAAGCGTGACACTTGTAAAAAAAACACATTATGGGTGTCTGTGCATCAACTTATTACGATCCACAGTTAAGTTTTATTGGGATTAGACATCAGGCAGCTATGGCGATTGTGTCAGAAGCAAAGGAAGAGGTCAGGTGACAAAGTGTAAAGAGCAATAAATCGTTAGAAGGAGACGGCTGGATGGATGGTTCAACAACCAATCAGAAAAGAGACAAAAAAACCTGGATATGTTGTCAACATATTTTTGTTATTTAAACCATGACAATGAACATTCTATAAATTGAAGGAAGGAATTGTTTAAAGCCAACCCACATCTTTTCTGAATCCAACCAAGCACCTTTTGTTCCTAAACTTACTAAACCATGACATTACATTTGTTTACATTAGGTAGGTCACTGCTGGTACACTCTCTTCGTTCACTTGTGGTTCATGGCATTCAATAGATATAACCCCTGGATTGTTCAGGTGAGATGACTTCAATTTGAGCATCACTCTGATCAGAAATACGTGTGGTCCAATCATCTGCCACCATAATCCAACACAAAACTAAGCAATTGGAATGCATGCTGACTTCACTGTGGTCATAAATCCCAGTAAAACAATTTATGGTTGAAATATTTATTTCTGAGAGCTATGGACATGTTTTTTGCAAGCAACAAACTGAGGTTTGCAATAGTGCATTGCAGATAGTTTGAACTCTAGTTTATTATTATTATTATTATTCTGCATCATGTTGATGTCATTTGTTCCACGTTTGCATAATGCACATCTAGTGGCAACTTTCACACACACAAAAACAAGGCCAAGTAAAGCGAGAGCAGAGGCCGATCTTTCCAAAACACACTGGTTGACCAATCACAACAGACTGGGCCCGACGGCCAAACAGAGCAGACTGGGAGTCATCACAACAGGGGCCTTAAAGAAACAGGAGGTAACGCCAAGTGTATAATGGAGAGGATGAAAAGAGGAGCTGCAGAAATGGACAGTTTGAAAAAAGTTATGTTTTCTGAGCATGTTAACCTTTTAATGTCATAACCCAACTTAGAAATATGAACCTGAATATGAGAATAATATGTCTCCTTTTATCATTTAGGACAATGTTGAGTAAATAAAATATAGCTGTATGCTTTGGGGAATGACTGGCTCTAATGAAAGTTGTAAGCAGACAGTATTGTTGACTTTAACATGAAAAACCACTTAAGACATATGGAGATGTATTACACAAGTCACTTTTTGATAGGATGAATCAAGCCATCATTGTATGTGCAGTACCAGAGTGAAAAGACAGAAAGAGAAAGGTTCTAATCAAAAATATAACACGTCAAACACGTGTTGTACACGTGTGACCTTAATTTTGGTTTTCACAAAATATACCAAAGCCATTTTCTTCAAATTGATCAAACAACAAAAAAACTATACATTAGTTTTACCTGCATTTGAAGATCCAAAGACGCAACAGGCCCAGTGTGGAGCAGAGCAGGAGACAGCGTCCCGAAAAACAGACAAGAAAGAAAAGAGATGATTAGCATCTTAACACTATGCAAGAACAGTTTTAAATGCCACCACAGCAAATAAAAAATGACAAGATTACATCTCAATAGGTCGAAGACATTGCACTGAGAATTGTAAATAAGGAGGATGGGGGGGGGGGGGCAGAGATGCTGGGTATGTTGCACTCCAACCAATCCATCTGCTGAAAGCTATCTGTCTCTTCTGTTTGAGACTTATTAGCTGATTCCTCCTGACGGAACGGTGGCTGACGGGATCTGCTCCATGCCAGGGTGAGATAGTGCGTGTGCCAGTTCTCTCTGGCATGGCAGCGAGGGAGAGGCTGGCCTGCAGTCAGGCTTGAGATGAGGTGGAAAGGGCTTCGTTGGTAGCAGCAGAGTGTGAACAGCCTTGTGCTTGACTACCAGGAAGTTACATACGTAGTGGTAATTATTTTAAACAGAAAGCTTAAATGTAATAAAGCAAAAGAACATTTCAAAAGCTCACTAAAAGGTCAGAGAAGGAAAGTGAGGTGCAGACAATTTTGTCAATGAGGCTGTTTATCATGAACAGCTGCTTGTGTGTGCTTGTGAGGAGAATGAGTAATGGATGTCGGGCTCTACACTGGAATGCCTCCATATCTCATGAGGGGTAAAAAACAACTGAAAATATACAAAACACTTCTTTCAGCCTGAAGGTGAATACAAACTCTGGAGACTGTATGACTTTGTGTTGAAGTAGAAACGAGAGAATGTGGGAGGAAGAGGAGGAGGAGGACGATGAAGACAGAGAGGGGCAGGAGCACTTCCACCAAATCTACTGGTGACTTTGCGTTTTATTGAGTTTGAAACAAACTTAGGAACAGGGTTAGCGGCTAAGATGGTGCAGAGGAGAAGACAGAGAACAACTATAAACACCCACTGGCAGTTTAGAATGAATAGCAAACACCTCTGCTTTGAAAGCTGTCGAGAACTGAGGAACCATTCCGGCCTTAAAGCCTTTAATATCTCCTCTTTACTTCACATCATCATGGCGGCTGGTGGTGTGTGTGTAGTGCGCAGTGTAGGTGTGTTTGTTTGAAATGAGGGACTAAAGTTGGGGGCGGTAGGGTCCTTTGTCTGAACTGAAAGTCTGTGCAGGAATTTCTTATTGGCTCAGATGAAAAATCTATGTCACTCTCTGATGACTAAAGGATTGTTTTTGTAATGAAAGCAGAGACGGATAATGCCTGTGAGAAGACGGTGCAAATCCCAGCATGCAAACAAACAGAGTGAAAAATGGTTTTGCGGTGAGCACCAGAAGCCAGGTCAGGAATCTCACAAACACACACAAACACACAGACGCACACACACACACACACACACACACACACATGTATGCATGCACACACATGTTCCCTCTGACCATGAAAAAAGCTGTGACGAACAGTGCGGCATCTCTCCTGCTGTTTGTCTCTGATATGTTGTTTATCTCTCTCAGGCTTCTTCCCCTGTTTAAGTCCCTATTCCCTTGTCATGTCCTCCATCCATCCTTCCACTCTTCTCTGTCCTTCTGTCTTTCACACAGGCGTGCAGGATGTTTATCATGATGGACTTCATCGTTTTATTTTACGTGAACTCCATGTCAAACAGATGTACAAACACGTACGTACAAATGCTTGGGCTCGTTCCTGGTGATTCATGACACATCCACTTAAGTCTTGGCCGAATCCAATTCACACACAGTCAATAGCAGACAAAACCCTAACTGACAGAGCCTCTCCTCTTCTCATCCCCTCTCCTTTTCCCCTTGGTCTCTTTTCTTGTCTCCCTGACTATATAGTCAGTGGAGAGGTCAAATGGTGGAGGAACTAGTTGAGTTGTTGTGAGTTTGCTGCTCCGAATGCACACATTAATAGGAAAACCTAAAGAAATAAATGATGCAGCGTTTGAAAAGAATCAAAAACCCCGAATGGAGTAAATGTTTGAAATGTAATCATGATTCTGAAACTAGTGACATCCTGCCAAACAGCTGTGATGGCTCATATTTAAAGCTCTATTATTAATTAACCAAAGCAGACAACACAGCTGAGCCGTGATAAAGAGAGAGACATGAAGTTTTGTGGTGGTTTGAAGGACACAAGATGGAGGTCAGATTGTGTGTGGTTGCTCTGTCTATGGAGTCTGGTGGAGAAGACACACAGAAGACAAGTGAGGTCCAAACACCGACAGGACACTAGAGAGCAGCTCCAGCCCTCTGGCTGTGACAGAGGACAGACCGGGAGGGAGGACAGCTGTCCAGCTTTAGATCAGTTTAAGGACAACATGGAGACATACGAGGACAGGACCAAGGACTGGACACTGAGGGGACACATGGCATCCCTCTGCCTCACAGAGAGAACAAACCCTTCACATCATGTGAAAATGTGTCCTTCAATGCAACTGAGCACCGCAACCATGAAAATTTAACGGACTGTTCAGGGAAACCAGATAAGTCCAGACCTCAAACAAAGACTTTGGACTCTCTTGGTGGAAGTACAAGCCAATCTAATTTCCGTTATCTGGTGATTAAATGTTCATTTCCTCCATTATGAATGGTCATCAGCTCACCATCTGCTGGGCAACGCAGTAGAGCAGACGTGTTGTGATGTAATGTGATCGGACGTGTGGATACACACAGGATAAAAACAGCTCCACTCCAATGAAGGTAGATGAAGTCCATGAGGCTGTTGTGGATTATTGTGAACAGTCAAATGTTAGAATAGACACAAATGCATTTGTGTCCCGCAGTCAAATGATCATTTAACACAGGCACAATGTCAGAGTCCAATACGCTATCTTCGACAACGAATAAGTGTTGTGCAATAGTGCTTGAAAAGAGTTACCATAGAATGGTGTGCCTTGAGGCACTCAATAAATTTGGTTATCAAAATAAAATGTGAAACATTAATATTTAAAATATTAATATTAAATCGTAACTTTAATTGGTTAAAGTTCTCCCGGGGCACCACCCTTCATAGAAGGGAAAAGATAGCCAATTTATTGATTAAGATCAGTCTCATTTAGATCTAGTTCAATGAGAAATCTCAATATTTGACCATTAAAGATTATATAATGAACAATGAAGGTTATGGAGTTCTTAGCAGTGTAACGGTTGGCAAGATTCACTTATGCAATATTTATGACAGAACATTTGTGAAAGAAGAACATTTATTATTAACATAATAAAGTATAAAAACACAAGTTACTAAACAATCAAACTAACTAACAAGGAGGTGTGTGAGTGTGTGTGTGAATGTAAATTAGCATGCTTTAAAGAATGCTCCCTAAGATAAGAGCCCCCCCCCCCCCCCTTCTTCTGAGGTTGCTTCATGGGGGAAGGTTTAACTAGGTGGAGACTATGCGTGTGTCTGTGAAGATGTTAATCAGATAATGATTGTCAGGGACAAAGCCTGTGGCGAGCCTAACTATTAACCTTCCTTTAACTTATGCCTACAACGTCAGAGCATATATCAAACTTATAAGCACACACCGATCAAATAAACAGTCTTGCTTAGCGTAGTATAATTATTAAGCCCAGATTATGTAACCAGTCCGAGGGAAAGAGGAAAAGAAGTTGCTGTTCAGTTTGCAGTTCTGTGACGTCTCCTGGCTTTGTGGTCGTAGATTTCTGCATTCGCGATTCTGTCAAGCCGTGTGCTAAGATGCTGGTTGAAGTTTTCCTGCAGGACATCGCGTCGCTACGAGGAGTTTGGTAGAGCTTGAAGGGCGAGGAGATTTCCTTGAAGAGTGTGGGCAGGGGAGCTGCACCTCTGACCTCCAGTTTTGGGTTAGATAGAGAAGGAAGCTGGATCAGCCAGGCCCCCCCCTTGGCGATGTAGGAGAAGAGAGGCTGGACAGCCTGCTGGCCTTCGAAGGATTGTAGAAAGAGAAAGATCTTGGGGAGACCTCTCCTTATATTGGCCCCGGTGACCTCACAGGTCTTGGACCAGAGTGACCAATAGGAGTTGACCCTGGTGGCTCTTGACACCTTTGTGTGATATTGCCCTGACCCCAGGACATGCAGCATCCTGTTACATCCTCTGGGAGACTGAGTTCCTTGACTTTCAAAGATCAATGGAACCTGTTGCATCTTGGGGGATTGAGTCCACTGCAGCACATGCGGCAAGTTTGACTTAGAGGAGGCCTGTGGTTTGCACAAAAACCATGTCCCAACATAAGCGTCTGTGGACAACGGTCAATATGTTGGTGCTTTGAATGTAGACAACAATCATTCAGGCTGAGACTCTGTCTTCCATTCACAGTACACTCTTTACAGACCTATCCATTTTTTAATGCTTTTCTCTTAATAAAACACAAGCAGATAGTTTTTGTTGTGTTTTAGGTTCAGGCGACATTTTGGCTGATCTCTATCAACAGCTATCTTCATATGAATGTAGATAAAGTAAAAGTCATGTGTTGCATCTCTTGAGCTCTGCACACCAACTGTTAACCTGCGGGCAACAGAAGCTTGCACAGTGGTCAAATAATGAATGGAAACGAGTGGGCTCCTTCCCTCTGAATCGTCTCCCTTACCTACAGTGTCAAGACATGCACAATAAGAAACATTTCAGTTGGACTAATTTTTCATTATTTTCAGAGTACTCACTGCAGTAGTAAAGAACTGCAAAGACTGAAGAAATGTTCCTGTGGCACAAGGTGTCTGACTGAATTTCCTCTTGGTGTCACTTTGTACCTGAGGTTTAAAAGCTTCTCCCAGAGGGAGTGATGTCTTTCTTTCCCAATGTTTCCCTCTCCTGTAATATTTGACCACAGCTTGTGAGCTTTGAAGCTAAATGTACTGTAAGTCTTCGGTGCACTTTATTTGTTTCACACAGTATATAAAAGTGGGTCATTACCTGAGTCTCGGGATAACCCTGAGTACAGGGCACTAGTCACTGTGCATTTGCTTGTTCAAATTGTGCCTGTTGATCTCAGAATGTTTGTCCTGACGGGAAAATAACCGTTAAAAAGCAAAAATCTGTATTGTCAGAGTGATGTCACCCATCAAACGTACAGTTGTGTCTTTATCACTGACACCACAGCAAGTGCAAGTTTAAAGTTAAAGGAGTTTAGGCCTAGGGATGGAGTCTCGACGACTGCTCAGACCAAAACACTTCACAGTCACTGCACTCCCGGGGTCTTCAGAAAAACACCCCACCAAGTCTGAAGATGAGTCATTAGATGGGCTGCTGTGGAGAGAATCTAAGTAGAGGCTCCCAGACACAAAGACAGACTGACAGAGGTTTCTGGATTCATTCGCAGGGTGTAGCCGCAGTCACATTCCATGCTAAGCAATAATTTACAGTGTGGCCTGATATATTTTAGTATGCACTGTGAAACAAGTGGCACACTGTTAAGGTTAAATGGTTTGTTTCACACTATATAATTTATAGGGTACATAAACATTCATTAGCTGTAACAGCCGAGATTCACAACCAGCCTCCATGGAAACATGCAGGTTAAGCTTTGATCTCTGATCTAGGAAGTCTGTTATATTAACTCATTACCTCATCACGCTATGTTTTCTAACAATGCCACACACCGACAGGCTTATTAGTGAAAGACTAAAAAAGATACTTACTATTGTTTTCAATTAAAGAAGAAATAGAGGCTTATACGCATATCTTTGAAATCCCTGTACGTGTGTGGCTCAAACTTTTAATTATTGAAAATACAAAAAAAACACACAATAACAATGGGTTAGGCAGTGTAAACACTGATAATAATAAATTGGAGGAAACATAAACATTTGAAAATATCTGTTTGCGTCACTTTTGCCTTGTGAAGTTGAAATACTGTTAAATTAATGAAAGCACTTTGAAATGTACTTAGAGAATTACTTTAAATAAAAAATGATGTATTAAATCTATACAAACAACTTTTTTCGAAAATACCTTTTTAGAAGCTGTCATTTGTCATTGACCTAAAACCACTCATCTCTTTGGATTCTCACCTGACGTGTGTATTTAAAGCCCAAAGAACTGCAGGTTTGGCTCTGGATGGATTTGGACTTGCAATACATTTTAACTACGACAGTGATAAATATTTAATAAACAGGCCACTCGTGCTCTATTACAACCTCGACTGGGACTCATCAACATTGTTGATCACGACAACATGGCCTTCATGACAGCAGTGACCTTAACTCATCTTACAGTTTGGAGCCGTGCTTCACTTTAAAGTAACAGATGAACTGGAGTCTGATTAATAACAGTTGCTTATGCACAAAACGGGGCCTGAAACATCCGACGCCACTTCTCACGCCAAAGTTGTGATTTATAAAAACGAACTTGACGGGAAAATGAGCGTATTTCTAAGCAAACTTAGACCCATGCGTACAAACGTTTTGGAGACAGGAAAGTGGCGATGCAGACATGAGGTGTTGAACTGAAGCAGATTATTGATCCAATTCATCATTTACATTAAAACCAACATCTTAGTTTTGCTCGCGCAACATATCTGCTCCACCCGAGCTTTTTAATTAAAAAATATATATAACAACTTACAGCAAATTACGTTTAGATTCTATTTAACAGTGGAGTTACATAGCCGAGTAATTAATAGTTTTTAATAATATCTTCTAACACTGTGCGTGTATCATCATATCGCTGCAGTGAACGTGACCGTGCCACAGACCGCACGGAGCGCACGGAGCACAGAGCGCAGAGCACAGAGCGAACAGGAGATCACTTATAAGAAATTAAGACACTTTCAAAATAATCTCCCAGTGGAGGTAAGGATCCACTGATGTGAGGGAATCGGTCTGATGCTCTGAATAAATACATACTGCTGTGACAGTGGTGCGGGGATCTGTGTGATGTGCAGAGGTGTATAAAGTTCTTAAAAGCCATACTTGAGTAAAAGTACAGATATCTTACTTGAAAGTAACTTCGGTAAAAGTAAAAGTCACCCGTCAAAATGACTTGAGTAAAAGTCTTAAATTAGCTCATATTAAATGTACTTAAGTATAAAAGTATCTGGCGTTGAAATTTACTTAAGTATCAAAAGTAAAAGTACAAGTACCAAAATTAAAAATCTAAAGTGCTTTTTATAGACTATACAGACAGAAAACTACCAAAAATGTTTCTCCTCAAGATTTATTTCAACTGACTGAAAAATTATAACAATGTGCATATAATCTATAATTTTACAAATTTTGAACCCTAGATACTGAGGTTCAAATAGTAATGGATCAGTGCATCTGAACTTCTAGAGACAACAAATAATCAACACAACAGAATAAACAAGTGCCTCTTGTGTCTGCCTAAGAACATTAATAAACCACAGTATAACAACTAAAACATTCTGTAAATATCACAAAACCTGGACCTTTCATAGCAGGAGTGATACACAATGCCCCTTCTGATAACTCAGTAACCGGAAACAAGTTCTAGGCACACAAATTAAGATAGTTTCTCTTATGTTAACAGCTGCACTTTGCTAGTACAAATAAGAAAAACTCACTGGACACAATCTTCTTTTGCTGCCAAATTTCAGACCGAATAATAAAAACTGAACTGAACCGAGCTCCTGCAGGAGAACCTGGATCATTGTAAAGGGAATAAATGGATGGGGAATGTGATGGTGTTGATTAAGTCCCTCCTCTTTGTACACACATCGCTATTCCTCATTGGATGGTTCAGTGAGGTCCTCGGATCGGCTTCGGCAGAGTCGGAGCGTCGAGAAGACGATCAAACTGGATTCTAGTGGAAGTCAAACTAACAGGGTTCCTGATGGTGAACCTGCGGAGGGATCATGACCGGTACAGCCTGCTTGACCCCAGTCGACCAAGGAAGACCGACCAACCTCCGGACGCTGGGGTCTCGCGCCCCCCCCCCCTCACGCCGCCGGACCTGCACATCTCCCGAGGCAGCGGGCACGCGAGTGAGCGAGAGAGAGAGGTGCACCGTGCATACAGGCTCGCGTTGCGCCAACCTCCGCTGCTCAAGTAACGAGACAGTTTTGAGAATGTAAGAAGTAGAAAGTACAGATATCTGTGTTAAAATGTAGCGAGTGAAAGTAAAAAGTCGTCAGGAAAATAAATATTCAAGTAAAGTACAGAAATGTGTAAAATCTACTTAAGTACAGGAAAGAAGTATTTGTACTTCGTTACCTCCCACCACTGGTGATGTGTGCACGTGAATGGAAGGATGAGGAGGAAGAGAGGGTTCAGCGATTTCTGATTCACAAATTGTGTTATCCCCAGCAGCGGCAGAGTGTCAGTGTATTTTCTTATTAGGGACATCACTGCTGTTCCATAAAATCGTTCTTCAACTCATAATGAACACCTCGATGTCAGTTTCAGAAAGTTTCACTTCCTCTTCACATCGCTTGATGCCGCGCCTCCGTCAGGCTCACGGTGGAAACCCATTGGTCAGCTGCATCGTTTAATGTTTGTTCCGTTCACCATTGACCATTCATGGTTGAAGGTCGGCGTGTGGAGGGCGGATTTGGAGGCAGATCCACGTACGAATGTTTCAAGGTGGACTGTGAAAATTGTGTTCAGGTGCCCGTACGCACACTTTTAGTAAGAATCCTACACAATCCTTTATAAATCCGACCCCAGCTCTTTGTGCAGCAACAGCTTCAGGTTCTGAGGACTGGCTCCTGCAGCAGGTCTTCACTCGCTGCAGCCCAATTACTACAGGTCCCTTTTACAGTGTCAGAAGCTGGAACCATCATCACCATCGATCAAACAAACAGTCCATTCCAAACCGACCGGTTTAGAGCAGGCACATCATTAGTGTTATCAACTCTCCCAAAAGCTGTCAACTCATTTCCAATCAGTTCTAATTAATTTAGATGATACATTCTCTAGTGAGAGTGATACATTCACAATGCACACTCAAGGAGAACATCAGCGATTAAATCAATTAATGTCACAAGCTCATGTCCACCATCATCAGTGGATGTCTGTCAATGTCAGCTCAGCGTTCTGTGTGCAGTGAATCGCTTATTGTCCAAAAATAAAGTTGACAATCACAATAATAATTGACACAATAGTACAGGCCCAGCAGTCAAACACAGATAAATGGTTGGATGCTAATGGATTATTTACCAGAGGTGACCAATTCAGTGTGACATCTGCCAGGAGCTCATCTTAACAGAAAACTTTAAGTGACTGTTTAACCTGCACCAAGGGCAGCCTCCTATTTGACCTTACAGTGGCCAGAGAGTAGGACATGTCCCATCCTGTAATGGGACACAGTCAGGTTAACAACCAGACTGGTTGTGTTCTATTATAAGTTACACACACAATATGCACATGCCACATGAATATTAAGAACCAGAAAGGTTATTGGGGACAATTGCTCCCTTTATTAGTTATTAGCACTGCATCTGGGAAAACTGATATGCAAAAATTAGATGTGAAAAAAAATAAGCTGTTTGAAGGCCTTTTGACAGACTTTAATCTTGATAAACAATTTCTATTTAGTCTCTGGTTCTAATGATGTGATCTGCCACATGTGACTGGTTCACTGCTTAATGTTATGAACTGATGTGTATATTAAGTGAAAGGCTCCTGTCAATAATCAACCAACTGTGTGCGGTCTAGATGGGTATTAAGATTGCCTCCTGATGGAGGCTGCTCATCATCATTTGTCAGACAGAAATTAAAACAGAAACTCAGAATCAGTATTAATAAACTCAGAGGAAGAGCACACGACACTGAAACTTTGGAAACAGGATGTTAATGCTCTCATCACTCAATCTTCATTTAGTGCTGTCAGAAATTTGAGATGGCCCCATTTCATCAAAACATATTAAATGTCATTTGAAAGTCAGTTTTCATAATTAGATCTGATTGTTCATATGCATATCAAGATCTGAGGGGCATGTTAGAATATTACCTGTCATCCAAATGGCAGTGGTCATTACAAAACTTGAAATGAACCAATGAAGTCAATTTTTTTGACAATAATAGCACATATCAGGCTTCGTTGGATAGATGTGATGAATGAAATCTGTCTGATATTGTACTTGTATATGATATAAAGTCCCGGTGAGCAAAAGCTTCTATATAAGAGCTCAGGGCTTGAATTAGTGGTTCTTCTTCCACTTCTCTGGAGATTCTCCGATGAGACGCCTTCCCAAGAACAGAGAAACCCCCGGAGTGCTCAGGAGAGAGGAAGTAGAGCGGAGGAAGTACATGTAACGTTTTAATTTTCCTGCAGAGATCCCGTATATTTGTCACACATCAAGACACATTTGGAATGTAGTAATAGAAGCCTTTATATCTTTTCATTTTTGCCTCTGCCGCGCGTTCTAAACGCTACGACAACGCCCACTCTCTCAAGTTGAATCCTGCAGAGCATCTCCTGCTGTGTTCTCCCATTCGCTCTTCTCTGTAGACATTTTTTTTTAAAGAGCTGGCCAGAGATACTATGCAGAAAGTCAGTGGGCTCTCACTAAGGCATTTGCATTTTCACAAACAGTCGCTCTGGAGAATGTGCAGAGGTCATCTGGAGTTCAATGTATGTCTGAAAGCAGCTATAGATCAGGGTTCGAATTAGTGGGACTTGTTCTGCTTCTTCACACTTGTCTTGCAAATGAAACTGACAGTTTTAGTTTTTCCGTGCGCTCTCACAGGTGTGAGAAGCAGGCTTGGAGATAAGTGTGCTCTAAAGTCAGATGGCGATGATTCAATACCACCAGATTCCGTGTTTCTTACTGACAATCAAAGTGTCACACATTCATTTATATGACTGTGAGATAAAAACTATAAAAGCCCCCATCCCTGCGATTGACTTCTCCCACTCCCCTGTTTGCTTGTCGGTGCCTCTGCGTATTAGGGTTTTGGAGGTTAGATATCTATTTACTCAAGCGGGGAGATTATAATTGTCCACGTTATGATAAACAGGGGGAACTGCACAACAGAGAGACAACAGTGTCAACAGTCTCAGCCAAGCAGTGAGTTATCGGACGGATTCTTCAAGGCTCTCTGGGCTAAACACATCATGAGCAGAGTGATGGAGCCCGGTTTCCCACTCAAATCGCTCCTTCAGAAAGTTGGATTGAATGCACGATGACTTATTATGGACGACGAGGAGCGGGAACGACACTTCACAACTATTTCCACCAGCATTCAGCAGACAAACACTCTTCACAAGGCCTCTTTAACTCACTCTCACAAAGAGATGCAGCCCAGTTCAGGCTCAATCACGACACTGAACAATCCTCACGCTCATATTACCTTGTTTGATAGCAAAAAACACTTGCATACTTAACAAAAATGCTGGTGAAATTACTGACACACTTACCATTTGTAAAGCTCTGAGCTGAATATGTTTTCTTTTTGTTCTTGTTTTTCTTTTTATTGCTTGTGCAAAAATCTGTTTTTCTACGCTACATAATGGTAAAAAAGGTGTTGCATTGTATCTAATAGAAACCATGATGCTATTACCTCTGCCCAGGCTTTTTTCAAAACTGCAAACAGACACACATACTCACACCTACACACACACACACACACACACCTGCTAAATAATCCTTTCACTTTGTTAAATTTGCAGTCTGGTGTGTTGTGGAGCCACGACTGATTGCACTTTAATAAATGTTTTCGATTTGCATAGTAATGTCTGTCATCACACGCTTCCATAAAAAAAAAAAAAAAAAAATCACATTATTTTACAAATTAGCGTCCTCATAATGACAAAAAAAGAGAGAGAAAGGGAAATTAGGTTTGACAATTTTGGAAAAGCTACCCAAAACTGAATATTGCAGGATCCCTAGGCACTGATGGAGGACCAGGTTCACTTGGCATGCCCTCAATACTCAGGGACATTCAGTTCATAGGACTTCTGGCTCCTGAATCCCAGGAGCTTGATGTGTGGTAACACAACTTGTGGGTCAACACAAACATTTTAGTCATATTCTGTGCCACTCTGAGATATAGCCAACTTAAAAGTTTAATAATTTTACAACTGTTCCATTTATTCATCATCAGTCCAGTTAACATTTAATAACAGATAGAAAAATAAATTAAAAAAAGAGGAAAATGTGAAACGATCCTTCAACACCAGAGTTTGTTTTGACCCCAAGAAAAACTCTTTGTACTCCCACCTACAGAAAATTCAAGTAGGAATCCCACTGTGGTATATGCGTGGTGCTTGAAGATAGCAGAGGGTGTTATTTCATTCCTCACTTATTTTTCTCTCTGTCCTCGTGGAGGTCATGTGCAGCACTTATGACAAAGAAGAGGGAGAAGAGAGGAAGGAAAATATGAGGCCAAGATAAAGTATTTTGATTTATCGACTTTATATGTGATGATTTATCTGTAGTTCACCTCCACCACGCAGAGTGCACGCTGCCCTTCAACATTCAAAGTCAAAATTCATTAGACAGTGAAACCTTTCCCACTGTATTAACTTTAAACGCTTCATGTCGACCAATGAGCAGAGACCAGACACCCGTGGGATTGGCTGTCGTAAATCAGCGCAGCGGAGGTATTTTTAAAGAACCTGTTGTGTGGAATATCTCATCACATCTGAAGCCACATCTTTGTGTTCGGGAGTTTGACTCTCTTCTGACAGACATCTAAAGGAAGCCACAGAAGCGATGGTGCTTCTAAAGACCCAAGCTCCTTCAGGGCTGGCTGCATCTCATCATAGCTCCTGATGCATATCTAAGAGCATTGTCAGAAAATAGGGGAAAGATAAGGATAAAATTTAGCTCCGCCAATGTTCAAATAATGACAGCGGTACAGTGAGTAAATTGGCAAATCTGAACAATCTGAATTGAGCAGGAGTAATCTCCATACTTTTTTCAAGCCAAATGCACAGGGAAAATGATAAAGCATTAATTTCACAGTTCATACTCCATATATTCTTTTATCAGCTGAAATGGTTCATAAGACACAGCCAGAGCTGTTAGTCTGCTGGAGAGACTTTGATCTGCTCATCAAAACACTTCAGAGACAGTCATCCCGGCCCGCTGTGTATTTAGCTCATCACACCAGTGCAGCGATAAATAAGAAATGGTCACAGAGTATTTTTTTTAACTCAAAGAGAATGAAACAGGTGAATATATTATTAATGTTTATACATTTTATTGTATTAAATGATTCATTGTGGAAATGTTCAGTACAAGCACCACTTAATTAACTTTAACAAGCCGTAAGTCCTGCTTTAATAGCAATAGAACACAGTTTAGATTTTAATTCAGTAAGTGTGTCCTCAGAAATAAAGGGTTCACTCTTGTACTTTGCATAAGGACATATTCTCCACTGCAAGAGCCGTTCAATGCCAAGGATGATGGAGGACCTACACAAGTTGATGTCATTCACCCAGAACCTACACTTTACACCAGTTTCACAGTGGAGTGCCAGTGTGCGGTCAGAGCAGCACATTAAAGCCCGGCTCCCAATTTTCATTTAGAGAGCGCTGTGGCTGATTTCCTTTTGGAGGAAGGAAGGAGAGAAAGGCTCAAAGTCATTTCGCCTCCTGAACTCTGTCACTGAGTGTCCCCTCAGCGGAGTGATGGTTTCGCTGAGGGGGGGCAGGCGGTCAGCCCTGGACACCGATGTCATGTCAGGCCTGTCGACAGCCCTGACACAGAGAAATCAGCGTTCACCTCACACACACTCCGGGATAATTACACATCATTAACGAGGTGGACTTTAAATGTGTCGAAATGAAAAGAGGTTGGGGAGCCAAAACGGGAAAGAGTTGAGATGAGGGTTGAGGGTCATGGCAGATAAGCACGCTGCAGTAACTTTGTACTCAGTAAAACAGGAGAACTTTTTTTGTTTTGTTTTCAGGAACAGACAAATGCTTCCTTTGAATGTGACGACTGTGCCAAATTCCAATCATCAACTGACAATATCAAGAAAAAGAAATTCATCCTCACAGAAGACTGGACTTTAATTTACATGCAACTGAAGCATGACATTTCGAGACAAGGTTAAAGTAGATGATAAAATAAGGAGCTCTTGACTTATTTAAAATTGGCAAACTCACTTTTGTAAATTGACATTGTCTGTATGTCTTTTTTCAAGTAGCTTTCATACTTTCGGTCTACCATTTATATATATTATATATATATATATATATATATATACCTATTTCAACAAATTTAGTTTGATTACAGTGCAGCACCTGATGAATTGGGATAATTTGAGTGGTCTGCAAAAAATTCAGCTATCATCATAACAATAACCATCATTATATTGTTTATCTCGAGCACATATCGTCGCCAAGGCCTACCTGTCCCCTTAAATTCAATCAGGCTACACCACATGTCACACACTCCTAGTTCAGATCCGTTCACTACAGATTTCTGACTCTTTGTACATGATCCAGCTTATTCACAATGGACAGAGGTGCAACATAACCTCTTTGGTGGAGATTACAATGACATAACAGTTTAAGCTCTAGCTGTAATTAGTATATGCTAATATGCTACAGGGCTAAACTTAGACAGAGACTATTCAAAACCATCATCTGCATGTGAAGATGTTTCTATCGTCAGTGTGAGTGTGGCAGTCCTCTCCTGTCAGCATTTATCCTACAGCATCATGCTGTATAGTCGTTTCACAGAGCATTGCATGGCTGCCCACTCAGTCGTGTTGTTCTCAACTTCAATGATTTAGGCCTTTCTGTATATATAAATCCCCTGCAGTCTATTTAAACATCAATGCAATAGGGTCATGATGCTTAACTTTTGTTAAAGCTGCCGAGGAAAGTGTTGTTGTGTCGTCATCTTAGAGACTCTGTGTGTTTCAAATGATATTATTATTTTCACTGAAATTATTTGTCCACCACATTTACACATTCAACTGAAGGGTAAATAATAACATTTTATAACACAATAATATATTTTACACAGATAAATAACAATATAGAATGCAATAAAAGGAAAATATAAATGTATCGTTTAAAATGTGTATGGTATTATACATTAAATAACATAATTGAACGACTCTGAGAACCAGCTTTCACTACTGGCACAAAGCCCATACGTTATAAGTGGACTGCACCTTAGATTTGGACAACTTAACATTAGGTCCTACATCATTAATCTCAGAGTGTTTAAATTGATTGTGTTTATGTTTAACCCTTCAAGGCTGTTTAGGATCAGCAGGCAATGCGGTGCTAAGGTCAGGAAGGAGCATGTCACCTAACTTCACGAAACAGTTCTTTCCTGTAACTGATATGTGTATAAATGAAGCTATTTGTCTGTTTGCAGGGCGTAATTATTATTATATTATTCTGGTTAATCCAGTATTCTTGAGAGGTCTATGATGTGTGCTCTGTATGCTGCTATCTGTGCGTGTTGAATATTAATACTTAATCAAATTAGCAACAAATGACATCCTCGATTAAAGACAAAACTAACTGTGGTTCAAAGCTGGAAATGTTTCAGGAATAAGCTCTTTCCTCTCCAGGAGCTATCATCACATATCAATTTGATTGAGCATATTTTTTCTCTTTATTCTTCTAGCTGCTCAATTCAAACTGGCATTTGTTCAGCTGCAGGTTATTCAGTCATGTTATGTCTTACAAATAAATAGTGTCCATGGAAACGGATGTGGAAACAATGACAGCAAGAACAAAAATAGGGCTTCATCAAATAAACACATATTATGGGGCTGTTTGGATAATCCCACGTTATCTGAGAGGCATTCAGAAGAGTATCATAATGCAGCTGCATTAAAAATGTGTCTGGCATATTTACATTCAAATGTATTTGTACACTAAGGTAAGTAAATCTCATCTTTTGATTACAAGGCACTATTTTCAAAATGTGCTACCGTAATGCATTTGTGTTACTTTTACAAATGACTACGTTGCATACAGTATGCACCCAGAGGTTGTTTTCACAATGGAGATCTGTATTTAGGTGTGAAAAACTTGTAGAAGCCTGACATCTGGCAACCCTTCACCCAATGACCTTAGACTCAGGGCATCTGTCTTTCTCCAGTGACCAGAGTGCACTGCTCAAATATTCACTCACTGCCCAAGGTGTGAATGTCTTCATGTAAAAGCAGTGAAGGATGATGATGGTACGATAAACATGAATCTGTACTCAAGTGATGATCCACAACCTGGGAGCTCAGGTTTACATGTGTTAGATGTTGACTAAAAAGACTCCATATAATTTAAGAGGGTTGTGCCCAAATTAATAGAAGCTGAACCCGCTCAACTAACAGACACACTCTGTAAAGCAAGTGCAGAGAATTACTATTCGCAAGAGATGACATTATATTTATCAAATTGTACACTTGAGTTGACTGAGAAACACTACGATCAAACACAACGGTGTGAGATGATTACAACTCATGAGTGTGATCAAAAAGTGGTTGTTCTCTGTGATCTAACCTGACAGCCAACAAATCAAAGACCTACTTTTAGACTGCCGGAGCAGGAGGAACACAGCAGGATCTGTTCACACACTCAGCACCTTCACATCTGTGCATCAGGACATCTAGCAACAGTATTCTGCTGAAGAATCCTGCCAGACACTTTGTCTTAAATCAAAATGATCTATAATATATATATATAATTTAATTACTCAAATTGAAATTTAAAAAATGTCCTATTGATTGATTCTATCTGAAGATTAAATCCCTTGGATTTGTATTAATGGCATTTTCACAAATCTGGAGTCAGACCAGATAACACCAAAATAAGGTTTTTGTCTCTTACATTGTAAACATTTGATCTGGTGAGTGTTGGTTTTGTGTTGCTGTTAAGGAGCAGAGTACACACCTTTGTGTGATGTACAGACAGCCTGTTGTCCCCATCTACTTGGGTTGCCACTGTAATTTATATATCGTATAACTACCAGCAAAATGTATTTTATTGTATCATCAAAGGCGCAAACTACAAGCAATCCTGCAAGCCACTTCCACATTCTTCTTTGATTGTTTAATACTGTTTCAACTTCCTGCAGTTATCTGAGAGTCCAAATTATCCCAAAAAGTGTTTTTACACTGTCTACGATCCATACCATGGACTGGGATCCCCTCTTTTGTCAGATTCAATGTGTTGGTCTGGAGTGTGGCACAAGGCACCTTCACACCTGTTACTTTGGTTTGGATAAAACGGAATAGTTCAAAGGTCCAAAACAAAGAAGGTGTAAAATTTAAAACTCTTTTAATGGTTCCAACATTGGGACTTTACCTTCTTGTTTTTTAATATAACTATATATACGCATTTGTCTTCACAGGAGGATATGATCTTACCAAAACACACTGCACACAGTGTACCTGTACATTTAATGAAAATATTTAAAAATTTGTAGCTCGCACCCATGGGGAAGGATTTGTTTTGTTATACCATTAATTCCAAATAACCTCAATCTCCGAGAATGAATGAGGTTCAAGAATTGGTTCAAGGATCCTCTCCTCTTTTGGAGTAATTCAATAAATAAATTAAGGCTGAAGCATTCATGGCTACAAACACGCGGACACAGCAGCTCAAGTGTGTGGCCTTGCACAATCTGCGTCCACTTCTTTAGGATTCAATAAGTGGCACAACAAATCATGTGACATCATCATTTGATTTATAGTATCTTTAATTAATTGAAACGAGAACATCACCATCTCGTTCCCACTGGAAACCAGAAAAGGAGAGAGAGAGAGAGAGAGTGGGGGGGGGGGATTGGTATTCAAGTGCAGACCGTTTTGTGAGCCAAAGTAGAAAATGTTGGTAGATTGAAAAAAGATGTCGGTCCTCCAAGGTGAAAGCCAAATGGAAGATGACAACTAAAGCAGAGGAGGAATGGGTAACAAGGAACAAGGCTTCTATGTGGCCAGACTGCAGAGAGTCTCCTCTCCTCTGCTTGGCTGAGACATCGCTCTCTGCCTTCATTAAAAACAACGGCCACAATGTCACAGTGCCTTCCTCCCATCCAGACACTGATTGATAGGCCACTCTCACACAGATTTAAAGTGACAGAGAGGGCATGCTGCACTTCAGAAACAACAGCGGAAGGCTGTGTTATAACTCTGATAACGTGTTAACATTGTATTTAATATTTATGATTTGCATGTGTCACTCAGACATACATAGCCAGAACAAAGTCACTATTTACAGCAGCACGAGTCACTGCCTCGTGCCACTTTCACATCGAATCAACTTGCTTGTGAAAGCTTGTGAAGCCTATAAAACAACACAACATGGAAAGTACTTCTGTGATGTAGACCCTGTCAACGTGACACATGTGATAAACTTTTAGGCCTCAGCTGAGTAAAAGTGGAAAGGTTTTGTGCTGTAACTTCTCTGCAAAGTGCAGGGGGAGAATTTGAAAAGTAGAAAATCTAATTAATTTAATGGGAGTTGGTTGCAGTTTGCCGTGTGGGCTATTCATAGTGCAGTCAGTCTGTCATTGTCAGCTCAGCTTCAAAAAAGGTAGCATGAACCAAAATGAAGTTTGCAGGGGGAAGAAGAATGAACTCATGGGTTCAGATGAGGTCATGAGCACACCACTCAAACTGTGTCTGTGTCTTGCAAGACAAGGTACTGTCAGATCATTTATCAGAACCAATTAAATAGATGCAGGTTTCCATATTAACAATTGATCAACAAAGTGGTACAGCAGATACAGTAATAACCATCTCCTACTGCAGTTCCCTGCAGCTCTGCAGTCTTTTCTTATGGTTTTCAGCTCACTGTTTTGGTTGGAGATGAAAATGTGACACAAAACAATGATAATGTTGGTTTATACCCAGTGGTTGTGTGGACAGGTTCATAACATCAAGTTAAACGTGATGGAATGGCACTCCATAGAACACATTCTGAAAAACTGTCCTCTTAAATCAAGCTGCCACACATTACTCACACTCACTTAATTTCCCTGATTTTTTCACATTTGGGAAGTCAGTGATAATTTCAAGAAAAATTATCTTACAATATAAAGTAATGACATATTTTATATGATATAAATTATCAAATATGCTTTCCATACTTTGTGCTCCCCTTCTGTTGTCCCCAATTTTCCCAATCACATAATTAAAGGCCCCCTTCTTACCATCCACTACAAGAACACAAGCAGATAAACAGAGAGAGAAAGAGAGGGGTGGGGGTGGGCTATGAAGACCATCATCCTTTCCCCCCAAACCAGTACATTGAAGAATGGCGTGGCACTTTGGTGTCCGGTGTAAACCCGGCGTTACGTAGTGATATTGAAGAAGAACATTTGTTACAATGAATTGAAATGAAACGTTTTAGAAATAAAATAAAAGGTAAATTCATAAAATTAAAAAAAAGATACGTCGGTTTAAAATATTGATGTCGAACAGTTTATTCCATCAATCATCACACATCCTTCCACTAAGTTTCATAATCAATACAGTATTTTTTTGCCTAGTCCTGCTAAGCAACATTCAAAGAAATGCAAAAGCAACTAGCAGAGAACCCAGTGATTGCTTACCTCTGCTAATGCAAAGGCCATACATCACCAGGTAGAAAAAATAAATCCTGGAACTCTACCAAATCTGCTCCAAAATGCAAAGGTCCTCCCCAACCCACCAGGATGATGGCATTGATATTGATTGAATTGTTTTTGCGTAATCCTGCTAACTAACAAACAAATGAATGCCAATGGAAACACAGCTTCATTGGCAGTGGTAACAGTGATCCTGTGTTGCGTTGACCACTAGTTTCAATTGTCCCTAAATGTGGTGCTTTTGTGTTAGAGCTAGTCTCTTTGCTAATATTAGGCTCCGTTCTGCTTTGATTTTATTGTATTTTCACATGTAATCTTGGACAAGAGTATAACTGACAAATCTCAAAGTCAATCACCACTGCATGTGGCAGAGTGTGTGTGTGTGGGGGGGTGTGTGTGTGTGTGTGTGTGGGGGGGGTATTTCTCTCAGTTACTGCGGTCACCAGATGACCAACAGGTCAGCCAACCCAGTGGAGTCAGTTCTACATAGATCTCCCTTCAGCTCACCTCTCCCCGTCCGAGTCAAATTGATAAAAAATATATTCTGTTTCTCTCAGAAGCTACCACAACCCCCCTCTCCATCATCAGATTTACATTTCACTCTCTGCATTCTCAGCATGTGATAGTGAATGTAATTTACAGCATGAATACCAGGGGATACCGAGGCTGTACAGCGAGCAGAGGAGCTTTAGTTGAATTTATTCGGACTGAGGGAATAAATCCATCCCCTGTTCAGTGTAATGTAGTTTACAGTTATCGACTGATACAGTAAAGCTCTGGTAAAATGCCTTGAATCTTGATAACTGTATATATGCAGGGCTGGTGCTCATGCACTGCAGTACTTCTACTTCCAACACATGAGCTGGTAATCACTTAATATTCACAGAATTAGTAAGCAGCCAAGATAAATGCAGTAAACACCAGACGGAGTCAATGTGTTGATCTGGCCTTGCATTTTCCAAAATGCTAATTTGCCTAATCAGTTTGTATTTGCTTCGTCTTGAATAACTGAGTGGGGCATCAGGAAACGCCTGAGAACCACTGGATGACTGACCTTTAGTTAATAACAACGCTCCAATGAACGAAGAATAGAAGATAGACATCCCAAATTTATCGTTAAGTCTCCTCTGGCAATTTAGACCTAAAGGACAGACACTGACTGTTCCTCTTCTCATCCCACCCACATTTTCTCTATCTCTTTCCATTCTGCTTTTGCTCAGTTTTGATTTTCCATTTTGCCTCTTCTCTCATTTTCTTTAATCACCCTTTATCTTCCTTTCTCAATCCACGTGTCCGTCTCTGGCATCCTTTTATCAGGTCTACGATTTACCAGATTTCCCCCCACGGTATTTACTCAGGGAGACCATTTTGTCTTCAGATGTGAAGCTTTTGTCGCATACAAACACTTGTTCAAAATCCATTTCCACTACAATCTATAATGCCCCCCCGCACACCCTCACACTCTCGCTATCATTATTCATTCAGGTCTTTTCTTCATCCCAGCCCATTGTTTTCGGCTCTGAGCGATAAGAAACATAGATTCGGCTCCTTTAAGAAGATTGGATCAGGGACAGAGTTACTGTGACAAACAAAGTCTTCAATCTGATTGGGATCTAAATAAGTTATTATGCAAAGTGCATTGTGTTGTAGGTGTATGTTTGATACAAACAAAAAGAGGAAGAGTGGCTGTTTCCTATCCAGAAAGCTTAACAAAATCCTTACTTATTATGCGACTGTCTGCTGTTTGGACGATTGTTCACCGTATGAGAAATACCTCTGGTTAGGTTTCCATATATTGTTTCTTTATCATAACAAATATATGAAAGCATCACTGATTTTTAGTTAATTCAAGCAATCATTTAAGTTTTATTTTCACCACTTCAGAATGTAACAACTGAAGTCATTCTGAAAAGTCCACTTAACTTAAGTCAAAATCTGTTTCTTAAGAAATAGGATAAGAGACTTTCCTATAATCCGTTGTTACAGAAGAGGAATTCAAACTCTCCCAGGACCGTGCTGTTAAAACAAACTAACTAAACCCTGCTCTGACACATGTATGACTCATACCTCGGTCTAATGTCACATGAAGCACCATGCAATAGAGCAGGTGGAATACAGACGACTGTCCTTACATTTACCAAATAATTATTGGTCTGACATTTGAGATTTGAAGTTCATTTGAAATATTTCAAGTCACTCAGTACAGTATTTAAAGCATCTCTGATATGTTAACTAAGGTTCTGGCATACAAAACATGTTAAAAGATTATGCCATTTGCATTAGGTATACTATGAATTTTTATTTTGTAGTGTGTACTGTTCTTATGTCTTACAGGGAAGAACAGAGAGAATTGTGCACGATGAGCTGAAACTAGACTGTATGTAAATCGATGCTTGTCGTGAGTCAGATGCAGTACATGTCATCACTGAGGAAACACCAAAGCTTTCTGATCATACACACACCCTGAACCTCCAGCATCCAGCCAACCATCTTCAAATCTACAAAAGGTCTTTCAGAGACCTTTTGCAGACCTGATGCACTGAGGCCCAAACAAACCTCGTGCTTAACAGCCTCAGAAACATGATCCTGACCTGGACGGTCAAACGTGGCTCGTCTGCCTGGCACTCACAACTGGATGTATTTTTGTTTATTTATTTACAGCTAAAAAAATGTGGGTAAAAATATCAGGATGTTATTTAATATTTGAAGGATTTGTACTTTTAAAATGAAAACAGTAAACTTGACTACATTAATTCGTTAAAAAGCATTTTCTAATATCGTTTTAAATTTAACCTAATTATTCGTTGTCATTGCTAATCTATTTAAAAAAATGTCTTTGTATACAATAAAATGC
Source organism: Platichthys flesus (assembly GCF_949316205.1). Classification (NCBI taxonomy): domain Eukaryota; kingdom Metazoa; phylum Chordata; class Actinopteri; order Pleuronectiformes; family Pleuronectidae; genus Platichthys; species Platichthys flesus. The sequence continues at coordinate 4,701,552 of NC_084948.1, read as the reverse complement.
TTTCAAAAAGTTGTAGCCTCACTTGCTTTTTTAGTAACATTTATGCAACACATTTTGCACTGCCTACAGGGCATAACCCTAAAAATAACATTTAGGATTACCTAAGCGATTCCACTTAAACGTTCTCTTCCCCTTACATCCAGAGACAATGCAGGCCCTATCAGTGCTTAATCTGAAAGGGGACATATTATGCCCATTTCACCACAGTTGATATCGTTCCTTGGGGTCTTAATGAAATGTCTGTAACATATTTTGGTCAAAATACCACAAGGATCATTTAAAACAGCACCTTTTTACCATGTCTAAAACAGCCCTCCTCAGATTGACCTGTTTTGAGTGCCCCGCCCCCCTCAGCCCCGGTGAGCCTGGCTGCGAGAGCCCCAGCTCCTCAGCGCAGCCCCACAGTGGGAGCCTGAGCTGGCGCAGCAGCAGCATCCTTCCACACTGTTAAGTCAATGTTGTTGTTTTCCAGAGTTTTGGGAACGTAGACATTCCAGATACCCAAATCAACGTGTAGAAGAACTACAAAAGTGGAATTTTCATAATATGTCCCATTGAAAGTGCTTAGACTTCAGCTGTGTCTCCCATACAGCATTTTACAGGCAAAAGATAAACATGTTAATGCTAATGTTTCCAATTCACATTTAAATAAAACTGACGTCTAAGGCACATGTGTCAGTGGCTTTTTTTTTAAACTAAATAAATAGGAATAGCATGATTAAACATGGAAACACATAATATATGTTGATACACAAGGGATTTACCCGTTGCTTAAAGAACATTGGACTGTGCTCTCTGTTCCCGTGGTAGTCTTGAGCCTTTGCTGTATTCTTTCCACTAAAATATTGTATATCTTCTTCCTGGAACATGAGGTGCCTCCTCTTGTGGCAGAGATCAAGGCAGCCCTGTCACCTGCACCAATTGAAAATCTTCTCGCGTGTAACTGTTTTAGACACTGGGCGCAGCTGAGACGCACATCAGCAGAGCATGTCTCCCTCTATTCTCACATTTTACCTCTTGCTAGGTGTCGTCCTCACCTCGCTCCCTCGGTGCTCGTCTCTTTCGACACGTTCACAGGCACCTCTCCAACAGAGAGTCTCGCCTCTACACCCCCATTTACAAACATTGTTTTACCCTTTTGTCATCAGCCTTTCCTGCTCCACGGATTGTTTAGTTGTAGTGCACACCCCTCAGAGAGCGGTCTGAAGCAGCACTCTAAAGACAGACTGCTGTCCACTTTCTGGAGATGACGATCTAAATATCCACGTCAAGGGGTTCAAATATTCCAACAGTGACCACACCACAGGTTGTATTTTCTTTTTGACAATACAAAGTTTAATGTCATTATTTATTTGCACCTCCACTGCAGGGTTCATGTTTCACTCGTCTCGACTGCTTGACCCCGAAGGGACTCTCATCTAAGGCCTGAGAGATTCCTTGACCTCTGCCGATTCGCATTCCTCACCTCCCTGCTACTTCCAGTCTTCTCTTCTCGATATAATATTTTGTCATTCCAATTCACATTATTCAAATGCATCATGAATATTTATGGTTTGCTCTGAGATAGCAAGGAAGGAGAGAAGTGTGAGGGAGGTCAGGGGAGGCTTTCTACTCCCACATCCCTGGTCATGGAAATTATTCAATGCAACATCTGAATAGTAATTATTTGCTGCAAATGGGAGAGAGCAACTCAGACAGGGAGGGAGAAAGAAGCAGAGAGTTTTAATTGGCAGTCGCCCAACTTGACTAACTCAATTCCTTATTCTCCTGCAAAATGAGTTGCATATAGTTAAAACTCTCTCAACAGGCTGTGTGTGTGTGGGTGGGTGTGTGTGTGTGTGTAAGGGCGTACATCAATCCTGAACAGTGCCAAGACTCACTGTAACAAATGATTCCTTTACATTGAGTTCTGGAGAGCCATGTGTTTCCTTCTGAGCAAAGGGCTTAGATCTCAATCTACATCAGAACCTATTTCTTGATGGTATGAACACAACATGTCCTAATACTAGAAACATTCTCCTGTCAGACTATGGCCCATATTCCATCTATCATCTTCTCATTTGTACCACTACCAGTGATTGTATACAAAGATGGACATTGTTTCTTCACTGCATAAAGACAAAGAGAAATTATCCCACACACTGGGGCAGCCATTGTGTGTTAATAACAAGATTTGGAGCCAGAGTCTGTGCAGTAGTTTATCCGGGATGGAGATGCAGTATCAAGGCCCCGCCTGTATACCAACCTGACCAATCACGAGTCACATTGTATCTCAGTACTATAGCAACACATATTTAATTAAACTTAACCTGGACATAAGTCACAGTGAGAAAGACGGTCTTAAAAGTTGGGAAAACATCTTTGACGTGTACTTTGAGAGTTTGGTGCATTCTAACACGGAGGGGGTGATGATTTATAACTTAAAGTGCAGCCTCTTGGGCAAGAGCTTGAGTGGTGTGTCTGTGCAGAAGTGCCTCCAGGCTAGGAGGATAAACTGGACCTTCACTGACTGTCATGCCCTCCTTCAACGCGTCCTTTAAGTTTGCATGGCTGCTAATAAATGTGTCCATTAGAGGGCAGCACAGAGCTGATACGTCCTGACAATGAAAGCGGCAGTTTGTTTATTTTATAAAGTCATCATCTCAAGTGTCTCTCTGTTGCAGCCCTTGTTGAAATGTCATCATTGTCTCTTGTGGTCGTCTGACTTGAAACACTGGCTACACTGCCCCTTACAATGTCCCTTGGTACTGCGCTGTTTCTTCTGTTTCATCCGTTTCTGTGAGCTTTCAAAAGACGTGCACACATTTTGACAACAAGTATGTAAAGAAGGCGCTGTTCACTTCTGTATACGAATCTAACGTTGAACTTAAATGAGCCTATGGAGTGACATTTGATAGAAAACAGGGAGCGTCTGTATAATAATAAAAGTTACTATGGTCAATGGAGGGCTTAATTACATTTAATAGGACTTAAGAATTCTGAGTCGAATCTTAAATTAACCATCTGGATCCGACAGAAATGGATTACAGTTAATTGTTCATTATTTCATTAGAGTGTAATGCAATCACAGCTGATTAAATAATGACAGTAATCACTTCGGGGACAAACAGTTCTTTTTGCGTCAAACGGCCATTAATCTCCCTGTGCAGATTCCCAGGCACAGCTGAAACCACGTTAATGGGAGGAGTGTGTGTGTGGCTGTTTTCTGAATGGATCACTGCTATTTGTTTACGCTACACACACAACACATTGGCCTTTCTATAGCTGTGATTACACATATTGGCATTTTGCATTTCCTAGATTGTTACCCTCAGTCATCACTACTAAATGCCTAGCCCCCGCCGTTATCCCAATAAAAACCTTTAACTAAGTATTGCCGTAAGCCTAAAATCAGTTCTTAACCTCTGATAAAGCCTTTGAATTTGTTAAGAACTCATTCCTTTAGACTATTTCCTCAGTTCCTTTATGTTGTTTCCAGAAATAAAATGAGTGAAGCCACCAAATCAGACCATTTGTCAGAATTAACCAGCTGGAAGGCTTGAAGCTGCACGTACTGTACTTGCTGAGACGCGTACACACTGGCTGTATGTGTAAAAAACAACTCTGCTTGATATACTGATTTAGATATGAGTGTGTGTGTGTGTGTCTGTGTTGGTTTGTGTGTGTCTGTGTGTGTGCGTGCGTACATGAGTAGAATTACGCCTGTGTTGCTGATGTTTCTCAGTGGGAATGAAGAGCCTAATAGAGAATTAAGCAAAGGCACCAGCGGCAGGAAGCTGCTGGAGGTTTGTCTGTTTTATTTTAACATGATTCAATATTCATAGGCCCACTGTGCAAATGATAGTGAGGATAAGAGCTCTCTCTTTTACCTGCACCGTATTAAATTTAAAGACAATCATATTTTTCAGTGATTAACTATGATAAAAAAAAAAATTATCCAAGCACCAACTGCTTTTATTTCACATAATTGACACTCATAAAACAGTCTTAACCGAGCAGAATATCTGGTATTTAAACATTCAACACTAACTGACAGTGACTGTACGATTTCCTCTGTCTCTTTTATACAATAGACTGCGATGCCCACATACTGTGGCTTCTGTTCAATCCATTGACTTCTGTAGCATGGCCTCTAAGTAGATCAATATTGGTCTAATACATAATTACTTTGTGTGTTCGACTTGTAGGCACAATGCCAGCTGAATATCAGGGCAGTGTACCGAGGTGAATGGCAGTGATCACAACACAACTCCTGTTCAACTGGAATGTCAATTAAGAAAAAGGTTATCACATTTTCAAGACTGTATGAATGATTATCTTGAAAAGTATACATTCATGACATGTTGTGCAAAAAAGTGCAAAAGTTGGCACAAGTCTACTAAGTAACAGTAGGCTATAATGTAAACAATAATGTAAAGGCTGAGGTAAATAGCAAGTGTGCTTGTAACATCAAACACTTACAGGTACATAACATATCCCTGACCAGAACAGATTTGTCATCAGAAAGAAACTGACATCTGAGACAAGACAACCCAAATTGCTTTACAGACAAAAACATTAAAACAAAACAACTGTGCCTGTATCAAGCCATAGGTCTACTTAGCCTACTCCTACAGGAACAGTGGCAGGTTCTTCTTTATGAAGAGAAGCTTCTCTGCTTTATCACATGTCAGTCTGTTCCTCTTCTCATCAAGGACATGTGATGCAGACTAATATGTCTGTCGTGAAGCTGAGGTTAACATCTTTATCTTTAGCCAATAGCTCGTGGACGCGAGTTGCAACGCTGTCGTACATCTCAGGTAAGCACACGTCCGAGAAATACCGCCTGCTCGGTATCGTGTAACGGGGCTCAATGTGCTCCACAAGTCTCCGAAAGCCGATGTCCTCCACAACACTAAACGGTTGATCATCCAAAGCAATAAACTCCATCACCTTCTTCGTGATTGTGTTAGCTTTGGCATTGTCCTTTGCGAACTTTTTTGTCTTTTCAAAGACCGCGGCCACGGACGGAGTGTGGGTGCTGCTCGGAGCTTTCCTCTTTGATGCTACTGCAGCCGTCGCTCGCTCAAACTGAGCATGCTGCTCGGGGTGTTTGGCTTTAAGGTGGTTAATTAAGGCAGTAGTGCCAAAGGTCTTTGCGGACGACCCCCCTCTAGATATTTCGGCTAAACACTGCTTGCAAACTGCAATTCTTGTGTCGCTCTCCGACACTTTAAAACATGACCACACCGGGGACATCTTTGTTTACGTTTATCGCGTCACTAGACGCTTGTTTGCGTCATTAAAACGCGCCGCTAATATTCGGCCTTGTTTTTCACTCATTTTACCGGATACCGAATGTGGCCGAATGTGGCCTTTTTTGCAATATTCGGCCGAATATATTCGGTGGCCGAATATTCGGTGCATCCCTACAATGTTTGTTATGTTGCTACAATGTTTTTTTTGAGCGGATTAACTGGGCTTGTTATGTCCAGTCCCGATTATTAAGTTAAGTTGGCTTGATATTTATAACTTATTCTTCTGTTATGTGTTGTTATTGTTTACTCACCTCTCCTCTCGTTTCAGACTCCTCACTCCCTCCCTCGTGTGTGTGTGCCACCTGGGTGATTGTCAGCTCCTCCCCGATTGTTTGCACCGGGTCCTCATCACCCAGTGTATTTAGTCTGTGTGTTCCTGAGTTGCGTTGCCAGTTCGTTTTTGTTTCTCCATGTTCTTCGCATTCCATCATTTACTTCTGATAGCTCTCCTGTTACCGATCACTGCCTGCTTAACGAGTTACGTCTCTGCCTTTTCCCTGCCGGATACTCTGCACTGTGATCGACTGCCTGCCCGTGTACCGACCTTGGACCGAAACTATAACGAACTCTGCCGCTGTCTTCTCGTACCCGTGTTTGCCTTAACGTGTACCGCCATGTAACAGTAAAGTTGGTTAAATGCACCTTCTTGTGTCTCCGAGTCGTGCTATTGGATCCACACACCAGTCTGCATTCCTTACAGGGCTTTTATTTTGAGCAGTTTTGAACTTGGATTTGAGGATTGTGTCGATACTTAACTGAAAAAATAACAGCAGTTAACAGTAATAAAGAAAATTCTGTTTTATTTCATAAAAAAGAAAATAAAGATTCTAAAATGTATGAAAACAAATAATACACACAACCACTCCAATGCAGATGAACTACTTAGGAAGAATTTTCAAACTTCAGTCTGCACCATATTAAAATGCTCTGCAAACAACGTCCAGCACACAAACAATACAAAGTGACAGTTTATTGTAGAACCGTTTGAGGAGGACTCACTAATAACAAGTGATAATTCTGAAGTAGACCCCATAGCATCAACACAGGCCAAGCAGCAGCCTATACTAAACAGATATGTTAAGAACGGACACCGCACCCATGTGGTGAACGGGACAAAAAGTAGACTGATAGATGATCCTCCTCTGTGGTGTTCATTTCAGTTTTCACCGTAGTAGGAGAACATGACACTTCCTGTGAAGACACTGCAGAGGCTATTTGAAGCTGTTTGGACAAACAAATGACTGACTATGAATAAATAAATGACTATCTACTGTCTGCGCTGTTTAATATTGAGCGGCCTGTGTGTTCTATGTTTTCCCTCCAGATAGAGGACGTCAACTATGGAATGCAGGAAAACTGTTGAGCATAACTGCTTTTTGGATCTATGCGATCTGGATAGGATCGGTTGTTAAAGGTAAACCTCTGCCTCTTCCTTGCTAACAGCTTACTATGTGGAATTCAGTAGCTTGTGTGTTGTTTTAGTTTTTTTTTTCAGGACCATGGACAGAGCCCATTAGGAGTTGAAATAAGTTTGAAATACCCTCAAACTTTGGATTTATTGGTTGTCACCCTAAGTGTTGGGCTTGGGTGTGATTTGTGCCCGAGTAGAAGGTCAGGTTGTGACTTGTTAGATTCATCCTAGCCTTGCTTTGATTATATGGCGTGCCGTATAATGATCAATTAGCTTTATGAAACGCTGTAGGGCTCAAACTGCTGTGGTCCTATGCAATAAGTGAGAAGCTGCCTTCAAATGTGCTTCTGACATTTCTCTCATGCAATTCTGGACCAATGCCCTCTACATAGGGTGCTTGAGTTTCAACACATGACTGTTTAGTGTCCCTCGCCTACCAATTACTTTCAATTGTAAACACAGAAAGATGAAAAGCATGTGGCTACTGGAGTCTTGAGGAAGCCCTTAGCTATGCCATGCATTATATTTAAAATGAGGATATGCAACCAGCCAGTGCCAAACTTGTTTCAATGTGCAGAGGGGTCTGATAAGGCTTGCCAGGACAAAATTGGTGCAAGCTTGACTCCAGAGTTTCCATGGTTGCACACTGCTGGATGTCACCAACCAGGAATCTTCCAAAAATATTTCCTCTCCTTGTTCAAATGAAAAGGGGGCACAACTTTAAATGCAAATTGCACAGTCCATGCATATTCCCTGTGACAGCAAATGGCAACATGATGGTCTGTTAATGGGCTTGGATTTTCACACTGATGCTCTTTTTATCCCTGCGCAGCTGTGCATGAAGGAGGTCTGTCAGGTAGAAATATGAATTCTGTCTACTTGACTGACCCAGTATTGCTTTGCATTCTGTGAGACATCCAACGTTGTCTGGCATTTTTTTAGCGGACTGGCAGCAACTCACCGCTGCTTCCTGGGAGGCTTTACATGTCATTCTGCTGCCAGAGACAGTTTAGCAGTCCATGGCTATAATGACTCGGCCCCCGCTGCCTTTAAGGAATCTATTGTGAAATTCAGGCTGGACAGCCAATACACATTTGTTCAGGCTGATAACTTAAAATAACTGGGTTTATTAGAACTCATCTGACCCACAAGTCTGCTGTCTCTATCACTCGCCTCCCCTTTGACACACACCAATAATCAATCATACCAGTACAAGCACACGTACATTTTCCCATAACATCCATGATAATCTAAACCATCATTTGTTGTTGATTATCTGATATCGCGAGCCAGCATCACAAGCTTCAACTCTCCAGCAATCTCTGACATCTGTCGTAAATTGCTGATAATCAATCAGTGTAAGGCCAAGTTCAATTGAGTAAAGAACTGTGCTGCTCTCCAAGGTTAAACACCACGAGGGTGACAGAGATCAGAGGTGGTTTGATTTCCTGCTGAAGGTGTACACAGTCAACCAGTGTGCTGGGTGTCCTTCTGTTGGACTGAGCAGCTGTTTCCACACAGATAAGACTTAATTAGTCGAGAGCACACTTAGCTTTACAAGTTAAACAGTTTCCTGTGGCCTTTCAGCAGCCTCTGACCAAAACCATCACAATTCTCTTTTTACCCCTCAGGATACTCTGAAATAAAAATACAAATTTGATGAATGTATATAAATAAATAATATATTACTAGGAATCAGATAATGTGAGGAAACCAAAAACATGCAGCTGTAAAGAGCATCCATTTAGAAGGCTAACATGTCTGTTTAAGCTTTTAACTAGCCTAATTACAATGTCCATCTACAGGAGGCCACTCATTTGGTAAAGTGGGTTGAATCAATATGCTTTATAGATTATCTGTTCAGCTGCATGGCCTCAGCATCACTATAGACCTCCACTATAGCTAAAACGGGCTTGTTTAGCTATTTCAACCTGAGCAAGGCAGCGGGAGAGACAAAGGGATCCCTGAGGGTACGAGGATTGACTTCTTGTCTTTGATTCATAAAACAGTCAATATGGTACTGCAGGAAAGTGCTCCAAAGGGCCAACATCAAGTTCAGTGTCCATTGAAAAGAAAGGTAAAGAGCTAAACACTGAACACTCTGTACACATACATGTAGAAATGTCCTACATAGTCTACATGTCCCAGAGGAATGTGAGATGCTGGAAAGAATGCTCACTGATCTGTATGCACGGTGCAAGGCACACTCTCCTGCTGAGATTCCAGCAAAAAACAGACAAACATGGTCACAAACGACACAGGGGTTATTAGTTGCACTGAAGTTATTCTCTGTGCAGTTACATCCATTTAGGTACTATATGTGTCAAGCTATCTAGTGTTTGTGCAGCTTCCCTGCTTGAAAGGGATTGGTACAGACCGTAGGAGGTTTAACTGGATTCCACTCATGCAATGACCACACCGTTTTCCTTCTTTAACTCCTCTTTACTTTTCTTTTTGTATTTTCACAGGTACAGGTAAGTTGTAGCAGGTAGGTATTGTGGGTACAGTTGTAAGTGGGTTGCAAGTTGTAAACTGCTAGGTTACTGCAAGGTAAAAAACCTTTAAAGAAACCAAAAATAACTACAGTAAATGCAGTGCAGAATGAAATAGTCAATACAAACATGTTTTCCATATATGCATTTAAATACTTATAAATATAAATATATAAATATAAATATACATATTATTAATACTTTTCAATGTCAGAGCATATTTTCATGAATTCTGTTCTAAATATATGAAACCATTTTTAACTGCTTTAAATATCAATTCATTTTTAAATGCACAAATTCATCTTAACTGGGTTTTTTATATATATATAATCCCTAATTTAAATGTAAATATAAATAGATCAATAAAGTCAAATAGAAATAACTTTAGCAGTATTCAGATCATTTCTATCCATCTACAGATCAAAATATAAACCCCATTTGTTTTCAAACAATTTGCAGTCAAACAATCATGTGGCATCAAACACCAAACAATTGTCCACGCTTAAACGCACGTTTTAACGTGCGCTACAAGCGATTGCGCAACTTTACAATCCTTACGCTAACAAAATCTCTCTCTTACCGGCCGTTTCTCCAGACTTTTTATGGCTGTACCAGCGCTGCTTTTTCCACGTTTTATAGCGCAGCTTTGCTGCTGCTGGACAGAACGCTGTCTGATTTGTTTGCCCCTGGCGTTTCCTGAAAGAGTCTCTCTTCCCCTTTCTGTCCTTTCCGGTCCGGTGACGCAATGACGCGGATTTCCCAGGTAACGCTCTGAGGAGAGATTCCCCCAGCTGTCCGTCGGCGCTGCATATTAACCCCTTCATATCCAGCGGGGATTTTCCAAGTTGACTTCACAATATGATTATGATGTCAGGAATGGACAGCATCATCCTTTGTTAAAAAATGCTTTATAAAGTTCAGCTGAGGCTAATACGAGGTATCTGAGCACAAAATACACCCTTTGAGTTTCCAGGCACAGTGTCATATTTGCTTCAGCAGAGCTTTAAAATGCACTTTTGCAGAATATGGATTTCTCCTCTGCATCTCATAAAACTCAATATGTGACTGTAAATTTGACCACAGGGGTTATCTATGCAAGCAACTCATTGTGACCCACAGTTCGGTTTCACTGTGAGGCGACCTTTAAGAGCCAGAGTCCGATGGGAGGAACAGAGGGAGTCAGGCGGTGTGGTGGTTCTCCAACTGGCACAACTGACTGGGGATCCCCCTCATTAGTATAACACCAACAAAACATAATTAATTGACAGAACCATGGTCCAAAACATAGTTTATGTGTTTGTAAAAAATGTAAATAATTTGATCCGGAAAGTTTTTGACTTGTTGGTGCAATTTAGACATTTGTTGACATACGTTCATCTTGTCATCCTGTCAGCATCACCTATGTGTGCTTCATCTATCTATACAATGATTACTTTTTAGATGGGTGTACACTTTATACCATTGTGTCATTGATTCACTTTTTTGTTATGGTCTTCACTCACTATTTGAATTAAGTGGAAGGGTGTCTTCTATTTGAATGGAGAAATTGAGTGAAGAAAGTTGAATTGGTTGCCACTGTGGTCTAATTTCTACCGACAAAAATTAGCATCCTTGTTGTTCAAATTGTAGAGGCAGGCAAATGACTGTTTGCAGGAGAGGGTCTACTGCGAGCTGAAGACAAATGTCTTCGGACGTCACCTTGGTTAAGAAGATCACGTCTAATAACCATCACTAACTCTGTTGTTTACATAAAAATCTATATTTATTAAGTATAGATGCACTTATATATTCCACTTACATGTAGCACTTAGAGTTTGACTCTTTAATCAAATGTACTCAAACGATTCTTGCTGTTCTGGGTTTGTACCCTCATGATTGAATGCACTTATTGGAAGTCGCTTTTGATAAAGCATTAGCTAAATTAAATAGAATGTAATATGCCTTGCCCTTGTAAAGGGCAAGGCATATTGAAGCTATTATTTTGGATGCAGTAAATCAAAGAAGAAAAGTGAAACCCTGTCTTAATTTCTCTTCAGTTGAGTAGCAGCCCTCTCAGTGCTTTATTCACTGATCCCTTTATTCAACCACGTTGGCTTGGTAGATACTTTGGCTCTGAGTAAGTGAGTAATATCCTTTTTATTCTTAATAAAACATCAAAAGGTCCTTTGCCATGCAGTATCAGACATTGAGAAAAACAGTCCTCCATCTATACTTTTAAAGACAGATCCATTTTAGATAAGAAACCTCCTTCTTTTCCCCGGGGGACTGCATACCTCCAGCTGCCTGATGGATTTTCTCTTCGGAACCGAAAATATAGAGAATCTAAGACATTCACCAATGAACTGTGCATCACTTTATCACACAACATCCAATCAATTATACAGTACATGGCCGATCTGTGTGTTTGATCTAAGCTAACTCTCATAGTCTCAAAAAGAGAATGGTCCTGAAGGACGCCAGGCAGCAGCGTTCTCCTGGAGAGTACAAAGTACTAACTGAGCTGAATGCATTCGGTAGAAATGCAGCTAAGATGAGGTAGTGGTCCCAATACAGAAATGTAAAAGATCAAATATATGCCCCTATATTAAAAGTGGTGGCTTCATATATGTTATTAGGCAATATCTTCTTTATATCCCATGGATATACAAAGATATAGGTTTATCATAGAAATGAAATATCCATTGCGAAAATATCATTTAAATATTTAAAGAAAATGTATATAATAAATATGTTTGGTGCTGTATTCTGTAGTTTTATATTTAATTATTGTAGTATATATAATAACATGCATGTATGTTTACACCATATATGTAAGCAATGAAAATGTACACCATTTAGTCAAACAGCCATGTATGTTGTATATGTAACATACATGTGGTCATATAAGTATACACGTCTAAATTACATTTACATCGCGCAAACGCAATGTCTTAAATATGTATTTTCCATAGATAAACAATACAATAATATATACATGCTATATGTTAACATAATAAGATAAATTATATATGTCAACATATGTATTATACATACAGAAACCAATATATTAACATTGGCTCGCCATCGGAAACATTGTTATTTATAAGTCATATGTATAAGTTATAGATATAGATATATCACATTTGTGTAATTATTTCCGTTTTATGTTGAGATCATAAGGTTTTCAATAGTTCACTTAACAGTTAGAACTGTAAAGACTGAAAGAGCTTTTGGATTGGGTTCATGTTTCTCACTGTGTAAATCATCCATCTCTTCTCCTCTCAGGATCCTTCCAGACATGAACTGTAATGAATCAACTGGATTCATTCAATCATCTGAAAGATTAGGACTCAAAGTCATCTGGGAACGACAGCAGGACTCAATTTTACATGAATGTCACTGCAGAAGTTTTTTAATTGTCCTGTCATTGCTCTAATGCAGGGGTAGGCAACCTTTACTATCGAAAGAGCCATTTCGCCCCCTCTTCCCCCAAATTAAATCTGTCTGGAGCCGCACAACATATTTGAAAACACAGGTTATAAAGTTATATATATATATACATAGTTATACAATATATATAAAAACAGCGAATAGTTTGTTGCATTTATTAAATAATAGAACGACAATAAAAAAAACTGTTGACATTTAATTGCTGTTTTTACCTGTTATAAAATAGAAAAACACCAAACTCGTATGAATTGGAGAACAAAATACACGTGTGGGCCTAGTTTGGAATAAATTAAACACAGAACTCAGCTTTTTTTGCTCATCTCCAGCTTGGTACTTTTCAGCAGATGCTGTGTGCTTGCTCTGGAAATATCTTTCAACATTACATTTCTTATTGTTTGCTAATTCCTCGCCACATATCAAGCACACATGTAAGACAGCATCGGTGGCAGTGAAAGCAAATTAATTTGTCCACGCAGAATTAAACTCTATTTTCCTCCCAGACTTTTCTTTTCTGGGATTTATCCATGATTAGTTTACTGAGGCCGTGGGTCGGAACTATAGATTAGCGACCTGCAGGGAAGAGCTCCGGGACATAATAGGATGTGACGCATATTTTAGTTGCTGAAATATTAAAACAAAACGTGAGAGCAGGTCAGACTGGAGGCGGACACAGAAACTGAAGCTCGGTACAAACCACCTTCTGCTCTGATCAAGAAGCTTAGGAGCTGATTTCTGATCAGCTGAGACCAGAGAAACTCGTTGTTTTCACTTTTTCCACCATTGAGAAGCAGCCGGTCAGTCACTGAGAGGCTGCTCCACGTGAACGAGGTCCGATCTCACTGTGTCTCTCTGAGCGAGTGAGCGGGGCTCAGGGCGGTGGGCGGTGCCCCAGCTCTGTGTGTTTGTCGGCTATCTGGGAGCGCGCACACACACACACACACACACATTCATCCGCTCCTGGTATTTCATGATGGCCTGATACGATGATTATTTAAAACATGAACGTGAACGCTACGTTCACTCACGTTCCCATCATATGAAATAACTGATTCGTTAAGTTCACCTTTCGCGAAAAATATGCGCAGCATGCACTGTACAGGGAGCCACTGCAGAGGGGCTGAAGAGCCGCATGCGGCTCCGGAGCCGCAGGTTGCCTACCGCTGCTCTAATGTGACCAAAGGCAACATTATAGCCAGGACAAGGTTAGAGAGTTCTTGCTTCACTTTAGTCTTGATTTTCAAAATGATCTAAATAATGTTTGACTCTGATTCAAATACAAAGCTTTTCTCCTTGAGGGTTTATGGATTGAGGAAAGTTAGATAAACAGCAGCATTCCCAATATTGTCAATCTAATTAGTCCTGAAACTATGCTAATCTGCTCAGGAAACTGTGGGTGAATGAAGCGTTCACCCACAAAAATAGGTTTCCTGAATTCATCCTACATACTCGCTCACTTTGTCTTTTTCCTAGCTCCTCACCTGTGGTGTCATTTTTCAGCTAGCTGCTGTCCTCCAGCAGTTCCACCACCTGCCGTGAGGAGAAAAAAAGCAAATCTATCCAGACTCGTACTGTCATGAGGGAACATACTCAAAATCGAATATGTCCTCACAGGAAACATGTGAAGATGAAAGACGTGTCAGAAAAAAAAAGAAAAAAAACACCACAACCATCTTGCAAGGATTACTGAACCCAGCAATGTGCAGGTCCTGTGTGAGCAAAGGGGCTTCTGTGCCGCTGATTACTCTCAAGCTGCCGTGTGTCTTTCATTGTTCCTCTGTGATGAGTGTGACTTTCTGCTGTCCTATAACAGGCAACTCACATTCACAACGAGCAGATGGTTCACAGTGAGACTGTCCTACTCCTCTGCATAAAGGTCTATGTGTCAACAAATACACATCACACCACACAAACAGACACAGACACACCATCTTATATATAGGGAAAGCTTGTTCATTGTACCTGATTTGCACAGTATCAGCAGCAAGGGTGACATCATTTCTCCTTAAAAATAGACTTGTTCTCTGTAAGGAACCCATTTTTCCAAGGAAAAACTATGCCCTTTGTTTCTATATTTCTTTATAACTGACTTTTTTATTTGAGAAATAAATAGAGACCAGGGCAATGATGCAGCTTGGGTGTCATCTGAGATCCTGTATCCTCCATCACTTACAGCGATCACACATAGTAACATACATACTTGGTGAAAAGGGCTCTTTTATATTGAAGTCAGTGAATCATTTGCTCTGTTGTTGGTAATTGGAACATAATGCATTATGAACCATCTGTGCAGTGTAAACCACATGAATTGTTACTGTCCATATACTGTCTTACACTGCAATGCTGAAAACTGCATGATGCAAAACAAGCATCAGATTGGTCCATATCTTCTCTTGACTGTGAGCTGATCAAATGAGCTTCACCCATTTAAAAAGAACTGCACCACTGGGCTGTAGAGTACAGAACAGCAGACGGGAGAGAAACGGCGACAAGGCCATGCAAGTGCTGGTAGCAGTAGACGAGGGGTTCTCAAACTTTTGCAAGCTGGGCCCCCAAAGCTGGTTAGGGGTAGTTGGGGCCCCCCAAGCCGCCTGCCACCACCACCCTCAACTACACCACAATATATAGATAGATAGATAGCTTGGAGACAGTGCTATGCTTGGAGATGGTGGATTGTTGTTGCTAGAGGCCATCACGTTTACCTTTTAGAGAAGTCCACAGGCTTCTCTTTCAAGTCGGGGTGTTTGGTGTCTAGATGCCTTTTTAATTTGCATGGCTTCATGCTGTCATTTGCCAGCACCCCGGAACACAAAACACACTGAGGACGTTGCTCAGTCGTACCAGTGTCGGTGAAACCAAACTTCAAATAGCTCTTGTCATATTTGCAAAGCTTTGTCTTCTTCGCAACTGGCGCATCGGTTGCCTGACTTATACGAATCAGAAACTTGTCCATAGTTGTTTGTTTGCTGATACAGTGTGTGTGATGTTAATAAAGTTCTAATTGCAACGTCGTGGTCTTGTGAATGTGTTTGTATGTGTGGCTGTGAGCGACTTGCACACGAATAATGAATAAGGCTATGCTAGGCAATGATTCCTAATAAACGAACAGTACACATTGTAGACAGGGACAGCACAGAATAGAATTCAAGTGCTGATGTTTTATTTGTTGCAACACGATGGATGATTGAAGATGTAAAGGTAGGTGTTAAGGAGAAAAGGGCTAGCTGCAGTTGGAAGAGGTTAGCTAGCTAGAAGGCTAGCTCTTGGGGCTATGAGCTTTCTGAAAAAGACTGTGGAGCAAATTACTCGACCTCTCACGGCACACTGCCGTGAGAGATCGTCAGGTGTGCTGTGGGAAATGATCTAATATCTAGTGTCGCCCTCCTCTCCAGGCCACCGGAGGCTCGGTGTGCGGCAAGCCTCGGGGGGGAGGTCCTCGTCCAGGGCGCCTCATGCCGTCGCTGGTGCGGGGGCATTCTTTCTCTGGGACCGCGGGGCGGTGTCCGTCGCCGGTGCGGAATGCGGGGACCGGTTGGAGGGGACCGGGTACGGCGTAGGCGGCTGCGACCCCGGACGCGTATCGGTCCCTTCTCGCGGATCACCTCAGCTACAGCGCCCGCTTGGGGAACCCTCCGTTCGCGCGGGGGGCCCCCTCCGTGGTGTGCCTCGGCTGGCGCCTATCAGCTGACTTAGAACTGGTGCGGACCAGGGGAATCCGACTGTTTAATTAAAACAAAGCATCGCGAAGGCCCACGGTGGGTGTTGACGCGATGTGATTTCTACCCAGTGCTCTGAATGTCAAAGTGAAGAAATTCAATGAAGCACAGGTAAACGGCGGGAGTAACTATTGGCACTCAAAACAGGTAAATCTGAGGAGGTCTGTTTTAGACAGGGTAAAAAGGTGCTGTTCTAAATGATCCTTGTGGTATTTTGACCAAAATATGTTACAGACATTTCATTAAGACCCCAAGGTGCCATATCAACTGTGGTGAAATGGCCATAATATGTCTCTGTTAAATAAAGCTTCGTTAAATCAAAGATTATTTCATAAATCTGATTCAATTTGTGCTCATTAAAAGATCAGAGTGATAAAGGGCTGAAATAATTTAAAATAGTGCTTTTTAATACATTTTTAATCTATGTTACTAACTATATGTATTGTATGTACTGTGTTAGGCCATAGAGTGTCATTTTGTGTCATTTTGGTTGGTGGTGTGCCCCAGGATTTTGCAAATGTAAAAGGTTGAAAATCACTGGATTAGGCTACGACTAGGCCTGCTGCAAGTGCAGGAAGGTATTACTAAGAAAGGAGTGAGTCTTTTAAAAGACTGTTTATAAAGCAATTGAATATCTGAATTATAGAGGAAACAGGAGCAATCACAAAGACTCTGCAGGGTGTCGTCTCAGTGAGGGTGAGCGCTGACCATGCCTGCAGCTTATACTCGTAAGCGGACATGCAACTGGCGTTCAAATGATAACACTCGTCTTTTGATTGCCGGATCAGGAACAAAACAGTATTTGATTGGTTTGTGTCAGTCCAGCCCCTTGCATTTCACCACTGAGGGAGCTTTCACTAACCAGTGACAGGTTGGCGGTCCTTTTTTTTTTGTCTGTGACATTGCGCCCCCCCTGGAGAGTGTCCACTTTGAGAACCACTGCAGTAGACAAAATAAACTTCAAAAGAAACTCAGATTCTCATGTTCTGATGCACTGAAGTAAAGATGTATAATATTTAAAATTGCAAGGGGACCTGTCAGGCAGGAAAAGACATCACAGATCACAGTGATTCACAGATGACCGATGGGTGGATGAGTCAGTTCAAATGTCAAAAGTGAAATAGTTTTAAACTCATGAACATATGAAATACAAATCATGTAAATGCATAGAAAACCACTTATTAATAATAATAGTAATGCTAACCTTCACCGACATACCATCTGCTTACATTTAACACAATGCAAAATATCCAATCTCTGATAAAGTTAAAAGGAAGAGACCAATATCTCTTCCTGGTAAGTGAATGGATGTCATCCCCTTGAATACATATTATTTTTATTTGTGAAATTCAGATCAATATCCAGATTTGCTCCAGATGTCACCTGTTACTAGGTATTAACACACATGCCTGATGCTTCAGTTCAGTAGATGACAAACACAGACAAACAGTGATGAAAAGGTGGAGGTTTAAATACTAATACTAATGTATGTGTGCATTTATTGGCTATACAGCTATGTGGTGCACAAGAGCTGAGAAGTTAAAGCTTGTATCGCGAACCAGCTCACGAGTACTTGATAATCATTCATCATTGTCTGTATTGGCGAAATATAAAATATAGTTCTTGCAGTGGAAACATATTTCCCATCTGATTTTGTGCTTTGATTGCTCCATTGTTATCTCAAACTATTTTGAAACTTCTCTGTGTGATTGCCGCATAATTGAGACACATACTTAAGTTCACTGGTTACAAACTGGTAACAAACAGATGGACTCAGACTGCAAAACAAGAGCATGTATTCTTCTCCACTCTGACATTCAGGTTTGTTCTGTCTTCCCTGGCCTCCCGCCTTCTGTGTCTCTTTGTGCATCAAATCCACTCCTGAAGCCTCGGCTGACACTGTGGCCGAACCCGAAATACGTCCCGCATGACCCTGATCATCACAACAGCAGAGCCTGTACACATCTGTGTTTCTGTTCTCTGTATGAAAGTTTTCTTCCCCGCAGAGTGCTACTCATCTGACAAAGATGTGAATTAACAATCAGCAAAACCTCGACAGCTAACTCCACATCCGCTGCTAGAAAATTGCTCTCTGCTCTTACACCAGCCCACTTTTTAGGTGTGCTGGAGAAATAATGGTATGTGCTGAGCCTTTTATCCCGAAAGAAAGCCATTGAAAGTGACCAAATGACTGAACTCTGCTGTTTTTTTCCCAGATAATTTTCCCTTTTTTTCCGCTAAGCACATATAATAACAATAAAATGTCACATCTTGGTGGTGGTCTGGGATTTCTCTGGATCCATTTACCTTGTATGTTACTGCTCCTCACTCAAATCAGACATTTCAGACTGGCAGAAGATGTGTAGTCATCAATGCTGCATGTCCTTGTCCTTTTAAAATTCGGCCCTTAATGAAGATTTGCGAGCACTATACAGCTGAAGAATACAGAATGGTATTGAAATAGTTATGTGTTATGAAAGTGTTTTTTTCATGAATAGCAACATTTGGCACTTCTGCCTTTACATGAAGGTCATTGCAACTGTGACTTCACCTGCTCCCTCAGACAACTTAACAACCACATTTTTAACATTACTTTGTCACAACACAAACAAGATAGTAAAACATATGGCTTTTCCTTTGTCTGCAGTTGCTGGTAAGAAGAAGTAGTGGCAAAATGTGTATATGGTTATTTATGTTGTAGGGCTTGATGGGACAAAAGGTCAGTTCATGGTTTCAGCTTACCCTCAGTCGTAGGCGGACACAGTTCATATGATACTGGTCTCATGATATTGTCAGGACATTTCTGTTAAAGTCCATGTGTCAAATTTCAACAATTGGTAATGCTATTCTTTATTTAGGGGTCAGGAGCCTCATGGTTTCCATTTCTAGCTTGACCATTCACGTTTGAGGAGACTTTGGTTGCCGGCAGATAAAAAATCCATGTTGAGAGCAAAAGTAGCAGAACACATCGACCAAAAGCATTCATAGCCAAAATGTCACCTTAACATAAAAACGCCTACAAAAAGTAGCACTATCCGCTGTCTACATCAGAAGCCCCTAAACATTGGCCGTTGCACCCAGGGGCAATTCATCCTCAGACTTAAGCTGATGGCTACAAAATTGCCCTATTGGTGGCACTAGAGGAAAATTAAAGGCAACTATGAAAAGATTAGAGGGAGAGGAAATTCTGCATTTCATGGACCTTCATCCAATAGTTGTTGTTTCTTTCAGAATCTAAAATGACATATTTGTGATGGTGTTACAGGAAAGGGCAGAGGATCAATAGAATAAGCAGGATTCCTTGTCTAGCAAAAATGAATGTCTGTACAAAATGTGGATTTGTGATTTCCTCCAACATAAGTGAAACAAAATCTGTTGGACGGGTACAGACAGGGGAGCAGAGCGGCTGTAGGGACTTGTCTTTGAGGCACCAGTTGTACACGTTCAAAATTACATCACAATTCATCTCGTAGTTTTTTAGATATTTCAGTTAGGACCAAAGGAGCGAACCAAACCACGGACTGACCAACACATCAACATTGCCTCCCTCGAATCCACAACACTAGAATGGATAACAACAGTGTTATTAATGCTATACATGCCTTGTGTTATTAATGCTATACATACCTTATCTTTGAAAAGTATTTTGTAATGTTTTACTCAGCACAAACCAATAGACTTAGGTAACAATTCTGTAATCTGGTTGTACTTTTGTACCTCATAATTTCTATTAGAGGATACAAAGGGAAGTGGTAAACAGGAATCTTACTGCTCGTCCATTACTACGGAGGCTTGTCATGTCTGATGGTATAAACTAGCCTCTTTAGGTGACAGCCTCATGGGACTCTACAGCCTGATCTAATTTGGTTAACTAGGAATAGCCGCTACAGATTCACACAAAAAGCTACTCTCATAATTGCTATGCTCTAAAATCATTTGTAGGAATTACTGTATCTTAGAATAAATAAATCAGAAGAGCAAATGTGGCCCTGTATACTATGCTGATACTATACAGTGTTTGTAACGTGGAGCTTTAGCTGTATTCATAGACACTGCCCTGACACATCTACTGTATTTGCTGCTGCTTGTAGAAAGTACTGCCTCGGTAATCAGTTAATTATCTTGTCTGACACAGATCATGATTAAATGATGTGTTGATGCCAGGTTTTTGTCATGTTTGTTTTCAGTTTAATTTTCTGCTACTACACTACTGCTTTTCTGAACCAATATTGATTCCATTATTTTTGCCATTCCAAATCATTTTTCAACCCAGAAATGCAGTAGGGGAGAGCGGGGTAATGTGGGACATCAAGTGATGTTAAACAGCCCCTGTATCTAGGCAATGGAACACATTTGTGGTCATGTGACTATTATGTTTTCAAGCTCCTCCCATTCCCCCCTTGCCATGAAGGAGAAGTTGGTGCTGGTGCTGTGGAAAGTATGTTTTTTCACAAAAATGTGTTTTTTTGCATGTAAAAGTAAATTTTCTTGCTTTGAACTTAATCAACTGTTGTGTCAAAACAAATTGATTCAGGCAGAAAAAAACTTATATCATACATGTTGATGAACTTCCAACATATAAAACCATGTGATTGATGCTAGCTGAAGATTAGCCTGAATTGCTAAAAGATGTTGTTTTTCTAAAATTGTGGCTTTGGGGTAAAGTGGGACAAATGCTGTGGGGTAAAGTGGGACAGTGTCTCACTTTACCCCACCATGAAGCACAAGTTAAGTTTAGTCTTAAACATATTCTAGTGTTATATTACATTATATATGTATATTTTTAATGTCATAAACATTGTAGAAAAGCCATCATGACAAGAAACTATACACCAGGAAGACAACCTGGGGCCAAACACCCCTCACAGAGATGGAGAGTGCAGCCGCTGAGGTCATGCAAGGAAAGAAGTCCTTAAGAAAAGCTGGAAGGGATAGAAATATTGATAAGACAACCCTAAAAAGATTCATAAAGAAAAAAGAGAAAAATCAGTAGCCTGGGGTGCATTAGCTAAGGTAAAGATAATAGTCACAGATGAGATGGAGGAGGAGCTTGCCAAACACTTGAAACAACTAGCTGACCAGTTCCATGGCCTTGCTCCAATTAAGTGCCGTGAACTGCATTACACCGCTCTTCCCTACCTTCTCCACTCTGCTACTGTTTCTTTTTTGTCTCTCCGTATTAAGCATTTTGTAAACATTTAATCAGCCCAGGATGGACTCTATTTCTGCACAATCGATTACAGGCTAATAGCTTCATTTCATTCAGTCCTCTGGATGGTCTATTCTGGCCACAGGCCGTCAGAATGAGAGCGGAATCGTGTGGCTCTGCGCATACATTCAGAGAAACAAATAACTGGTAATCATGTATGCCTCTTGTCTTTCCTTTAGCATGTGTTGTGTAATGTTCTTGCCATTGTGTTGTGTAAAGTTGTCCGTGGAAGAGAGCCCTTCCTCCCTTATACAGGGAGGAAGGGCTCACAGATTTTTCACATAGGTCAGACACCCATGTGCACACCCATGTGCACACACATATTCATGCACACTCATGCACACGCACCCACAAACATACAGTTTCCTTTGAATTTATAGCTCATAACAACTGATGCCAAGGGCGAATGAGTCATGTATTCTGGACTGCAGGAGGATGAAAGTATTTCCACGCCTCAAACCACCATGAAAAGACGGTTTTAAGTCTGATTTGAAGCTGAAACTATAAAAGATGGGGGAACCAGACTGTGCAAAGAGTGAGAGACTCCTTGGGTTCAAAACCTTTTTTAATAACCAATACTCTCACACATGCAGGCACCTTCGCTGAATTATCTTAATTTCTGTATTTTTCTTTTCCCACCACATTTTATTGGGATCTTATGACCTCAAATAAGCCAAGACCCTCTGTTCTCATACTGACAATTTTAAGGTCAGTCAAGTATCTTCAGGACTGTGAGAGATGATGTAGAACGACTGACAGTGAGCCTGTCTGCACTCTTCTATAACATGTGACTGGAGTCCAGCAAAACTCATTCTTCTCTTCAGGTTTACAGCTGCAGAGCAACAGCCAGAGTGTTTTATAGTCTTGTATATGCTCTTGCCCCTGTGGTAACAAACAGCCTCTCTTAGATATGATACATATCCACAAAAAAAGTCAATGAATGCAGTGTGGCTTGGTTCTGAGATTGAGTCCCGAGCTTGTATTTAAACAATTATGAAATTAAAAAAGGTGCGTACCTTTTTGCTTTAGACATCTCTGCTAATGAAAATGAGAAATTCCTAGGTGGAAAGGTGTAGCTTAAAAACTGTTGGCTAATAGAAAAAAATATCTTGTAAATAAGTCATTATCACCTCACTTCTTTAGATTTCAACAAAAATCATCAGTTTCCACTCAATCTATGGTGTTTAACCACAAACATTGTTTTACATTGAAATGCTAATTATATTTGTCAATTCGATGTGTGGACAGTAAACAAACGAAAAGAAAACTTGAGACGTTTCACAAAAACATTCCATTTCCTGCCTTATAACACAGTGCTCTGCTTCAGTTTAAGTGTCTTTGTCTTAGACAGCTGAGAAATGACAAGTGAGTCTGTCACAGACACCTGACACTGATGAAGTGTGTAACCTTTCCCTACAATCACTATTATCGAACGGCCACATTCATCAACAACTTAGTGGAAATGCACAAATTTGTTTATCAGCATCAGTGACTGATGGCACGTTACTTAACCCTTGTGCTGATAACTGATACCACCCATGCTATTTAATTATGTTGCTTAGCAGCACACTGTGCCTTTGTAAAGTCCTTGTGGTAGTGTACTAGTAGCAATCAAACAGAGTAGGGGCATTACGCTATCCCACTGGAGCAGGACATTATTTGATTGATGCACATATAAACATTAATGCATTAAGATCATACAATTGTGGACATTTCTGTCTCACAGGCTCTTCCTCCCCCTGCGCTACATCCCCTCTTTGAAATGTGATCTTACTTGTTTGTTAATGTGGGATAACGTTGATCACAAAAACAATAAACACAGTGTCAGTTTAGGAGAGATTCATGAACTTCAAATTTAAATCTAAGGTGAACAGACCGCAGCAGGATAGACAGTCCACAAATTATAAGTGATTCACATTATGCGGTTAGTCTTTAATCTGAAGACATGAGCAGTGTGTCCATGCACCCTGAAGCTAAACTCTTCGAGCAGATAAACATCACGGAAGATAAAATGATTTTAAGCCACCAAGCATGATACTGATTTATATATGAGGGCAGACGCACTCATATACAGTATTAGCATTGCCCCTCCTCAGCACACTCTCTCTCCCCTGTGAGCACACGGCTGCATTCTCACCTTTCAGACTGAAATGTCTTCACTTCACTCTGCTGAGTGACGGAACGGAGACTGGAGGAGATCTGAGGGGGCTGAAGGGCATGTTTGTGTCACTTCTATTAATCTGCAGTTCACAATAGCTTCCTACAGTCCACTGGAGTGGATCATTGTAGCTGAGCAGCTCTGAGCTCCCGCACGCCCGACACATACCTCGCCAGGAAACAGACTAGGTGAAAAATAAAGAGGATTAAACAAAAAGCATATGACATATGTCATCCCCACACTGTTGATATAGATACATAGGGTGGAGCAGGAGAGGAGGGAGAGCAGTGGGGAGAGGATGGTGAACACGAGAGATGAGCTGAAAAGGGCAAAGTGTGAGATGAACACAATCAAGTCTTTTTTTGAGAGAGAGAGAGAGAGAGAGAGAGAAAAACAATGGCTTCTTGACGGCAGTCGAATCCTGAGAATGGGAAAGAGTTGGTCAAATATTACGGATGCAAGTTAGAATGTTTTTGCGGAAACACCTGTATGTCAAATTGAAAAAATTATATCACAGACTGTGTTTAAAGATGGAGCGTGAACTTCCTCTAACAGGCCAAAATGACCATAAAAACCCTGCATATGAACACTGCCATCTTATGCCAGTGTTAAGGTCCCACAATTTCATGCACTTGACCGATTGTGACTCAGTCTCAGCTGTCGATCACGATGTATCACCCGGTTATTATGCATCGAACAAATAATTTAAACCATACTTACTAGGAAAATGAAAGAGTTATCTTACATGTATTTTGACTATTTAGTTTGGCCCATGTCCCATCCACTAAAAAGGAGGAGACAGGGTTAATGACCTATACTGCAGCCGGCTACCTCCGATTGAGACCCTCTGGCTTCACTTTTGATGAGCCTGCATATCGTCCATCTTTATATACATACTTTGGATTTAATGCTGTCAGGACCAAAGATCTGCATTAATACAATTTGACATTTATTTGTCCATTCTTGAGTGATGAGTGAGACTTTTTGCCGGAGGTGGCAGTAAAGGTCAGCAGTTCACCACAAACTCAAGATTTAAAAGGTCCCTTCCAATCCACAACATTACTTTGGGATTTCCCCATTAGTATGTGATATACTCACTAATGGATGAAAGGGATTTTTTTCCCCCTTTATCATTATCTGGATCAAAGTATTGGATGGATGAATCAACTGACAGATACTGCAGTAAGTACTTCAGAGAGTGGTTCAACAGTTCTGTGGATGATGGGAAAGAATTGCCGCTCAAATCCCAGAATTAAACACAAAGTAAAGACCCATACAGCTCCAGCTCGACAGTCGTCTTCGGAGACAGAGATAACCCTGCAGCTAGCTGAAAATGACACCCGGCTGAAGATGCACAGCTCTACCCTCTTATATTGCATACATAAATTACATATTATCTGTCTAGGCTAGAGATATTTTAACAAAGGCAACAAAGGTGACGATTATCAGATGGCTCAGAAAGAGGTTAATGATCTGATAGGCAGTGGGGACAAACATAGCACACTACAAATTAACTTATAACACTGCACATACATTCATGAGGCCACCTGCGGACACGGTGTAAAGTCAGTCTAATGCACCAGCAGATATTACACCATCACCTCTGTGGACCACTTTCCTTTTCCTGCTCACGCACAAACTCTTATCTAAAAGGCATGTGAAGAGACAGTTTTCTGCTCACGGTTGGTTATACAAAATGGTTTTGTTACAAATGCATTTCCATCTATTGCCTCTTCTGTAACTCTGTATAATTATTTAATTAGCTAAGGGCAGTCTTGACATTGGTTGCATTATCTGTCTCACACTCACCAAATACATAAATGTATTGTTAACGTGTAATATTCAAAACCATCCAAAAATAAAACAACAACCTCAAAATCATTAAAAGGGACATTAAAGGGCTAATTTGTAGTAACCCACCCCATTAAAATCCTCTGAGGATTACCACCCATTAAAACAGCTGTCGGTGTGTGAGATTTATAGATTAAATCACTGATAAAACCATGGAAAGCTTTTAGCCTTTGACTCGATCAGAAGACGCTTAATTTTTCCCACGAATAAATTACCCGTTTCAGATGAGCTTTTTAAATTTCACTGGGTTACACAATAATTTGGGTGTCACCATTATTAACCCAGCACCATCAACACAGAGGACCAACTCATTTGATTTTGGTAGCCATAGGTCAAAGGTCAATGTCACAGTGGTCCGTTGCCACTTGGACTCGAAGGTTAAGTGATAATATGTCAGTGGTTAAAGGTAAAGGTCACAGTGACCTTATATTCATCTGGAAAAAAAGGTTGGTTGACACAAACTGCACTCGTTGGCAGAGGCACAAAACTACAGTGCCGTATTTCCAATTAACAATTAACAATATTTCATTATCTATTAACCCTGGTGTCAATGTTCAACAGGATCGTATTCAGATAAAAGACACAGCTAACAGACTCTAGCAACATGACGACTCATGGTATTTCCAACTGAAATTAATTTATCTTTTCCAATGAATGCCATCAAGTTAAAAAAATGGCACTAACTTATATTTGGCATTATGGCTCTGACATGTGACCTCTCTGCCTTTACATGCACATATATGTGGAAAGTGAGGCAGGGACAGGGTCCAGCACAGAACACAGCAGGGATCAATGACCACATGAAATAGATTAGGTAAAGTTCAGTATGAACAGGACGTGCTGGGGTGGAGGTTGGTTGTGAGGTGGCTTTGCAGTGGAAGCAGGAAGAGCAGGCACCTAAAGCAACTTCAATAGAGTGCATAATATAAGCTTTGCAAATTGACTGCATGGGGGGGGGGGGTCCATCAGATCTGTGGCTGTTGGACTGGATTGTGGCCAAACAGTTTAACTTGTGACCTGATCTGAAGATACATTATTTTAAATTTGTAGACGAAGGACGGACTGGCACAACTAAACGAAATGCAGCCATGAATCCATGAATTTTATGTCAACACAGAGAAGACACACTTGAGCTTAAGTGAAAAATTACATTCTTTATTGTGAAGGCCGAATGTAATTTTCTTTTGAAACACAGTTCTTTGTCTCACGGTAGGAGAGCAACAGCACTGACCTGGTGAGTCACGGCTCCTTCATTGTACTGGCAGAACATTTTGGCACAAACACAACGGGTCATAAAGAGCCAGCAGCATGGAGCTGACAGCCAGTGAAGAGAGGCCATTAGAGAATTCAAGGTTCCCCGGACGCAGAGCAACACAGATTTTGCTAAAACTAACTTATGAAAGCAAAGACCATTATGGACTAAGCGATTCATTCAGTCTTCAGGGTGCTGTTTGCACTCAGCATTCAGCCTGTGACACCATCAACCCTTTAGCATCCACTACTCCCTCATACGAAGGCACTTGTAAAGAAATGGCTGTTTTGAAGGTATCAGTTGTTATGAGACAGGGAGCATATGTAGCAGCTGTGAAGAGCAACAATGTCCAAACTGACATTTTCAAAATAACCACATCAAACAGGATTTCTCTGAATGGGGGTGTATCCTGCAGTAGCAGCAGGTAAGAAAGGGGAAGGAAAGGAATGCAGGAAAATGGGAAAACTGAATAAAGCTGAGTAACACAACCATCTGACATTAACCCAGACTGCCCTTTAAGTCTACAGAGAATGGGGGACATTCTAACCCAACCAGGGCTGCTTGATATATTCATGTTTGATCATGCATGGCAGCATATAAATATATGCTCCTTGTGTTGCAATGTAAGATGTGAATGCCACTACAAAGATAAATGATGTATGGGAGTAATGGAGATGAAGTACAGTTTAAGAGCCCTCACAGAGGGCAGTTGGCATGCTTCTGTGTGGAGTAATGGAGAATGTAGGTTTTGGGGTGTTTGTCATTATTTGGTTTCTCTTTCCACTCCACTGTCTTTTCAAAGAATTATTTACCTGATTACCTGATTCATCTGCAGTGAAGCCATCGTATGACCATGATCAACCAGATTCAGTTTTTGCGTTAATTTTATAGTCAATGTTTTAATAAAATACACAATCCCCCATATCACCCTTGAATGTCTGTGTCATTCGAATATGGTTGATGATGTGCCGGTATAATCTGACCACTGCTGTAGTTTATCCGAGCAGAAGAAGAAGGTGGAGATAGCAGAAGTAGAAAGGTTTACCTTGGTCTGTAGATGCCTCGACCCTACTGACTGCAGGCACTGTTTCCCTATGTTTTTAAATTGAAAAGTGTTGTGCATGAACGAACGCAAATTAACGTGTTCATTGAACACGTTCACTTTTGTGAGAACGATGAACTGAACGCACCTCAATGACAAATAATGAGTTTGAACGGTGAACACGTACATATTTCAGCGTCCTCGCGTATAGACGACAGGAAAATTCTCTCTTTATGTGTCACTTTATTAAAGTCCAGCGAACACGACACACTTCTTGGTGTAACCCCGACACTCCTGTCATCCACTATTGTGTTCTTCGCTCCCCTTCCTCATTCACCCTTGACATGCCAACTCATCAGCCAATGAGAGCCTGTCATGCCAGGTAACTCTCCAGCCATTGGTCTAGAACTGTCACTTGCCCCACCCCGACTGGTTCACTGACCCTCTGGAAATCCCAATACTTATTGACATGGCGTAGTTAGCTGAACATAAGTCATAACAAACACATAGCAGTCAAACAGAGCATAAACCTAACTACTAGTCCGTTACAATATTATCTGAGGTCTAGCTAAAACGTTACGGAATGTTTTCCTTCTCCTGAGGAGAGACGCTGTCTAAATGCTTTCACCATGTCGTTGCTCAGTGCCCGTAAAATGTCCGCGATGTAGCCTAACCTGAACCGAGTAACTCGACTTCGCACTATGTTACCCATGATTCATCGCACACACACACACACACATGCACACCAAACAAGCAACGTATTCCAAGTGTTTTCTTCTCTGGCCAGTGTCTCGGCTCCGAGCCGTAGTCTGGAGTTCGGCTCACGGGTTATCTTGGCTCGCTGTCTGGCCGGTAACCAGCCATATAAACACACTTTTAACTTCTCTTCCTACAATACCCAGGTGCACTACGTCACACACTACAAACTTTCCTTAAAGGGGCAAGCCATACCTGCAACACAACAGCTCTGGCCTGTTACAAAAATGGCTCACTTTGCACCTTAAACTATGAAATGAACTGAACTATGAACTAGTTCAGAATTTAAATGGTGAACTATGAACGTTAACTATTCATATTTACTTGTGTGAACTGAACTTTGAACTAGTTCATGAGAGGTGTGAACTTGCACATTGAACACATTTTACACAATCTACACCATGTACTTCCTTGGGCCCTTAATAATAAACATGACATGAAGCCAATAAGATGAACAGTGTGTGAGCCACGGAGAGACAGACAGACAGAAAGAGATTAGTGGCATTAGTAGATGATTGATATAACTGAGGAATGCACGTCAAACTAAATCCCCACATATTGTGGATGACCCTTCCCAGTCTGCTCAAAGTCTTTAGCCCACAGTTATCACCTGGTGATGCTCTCCGACAGCTTCACAGCAGCTGCCTGCAGCTCTCACCTGCTGTGAGGTCCCTCTGCTTTAAATCTGCTCCTCACCAGGTGGACTAGTGCTCTGTCAGACTGAGATCTGAGGATTGAGTTGGCGAGTCACAGATATTGCACCTGTTCACCCTGAGACACTTTTTGCTTTCTTTGGCAGTGTGTCGAGGATCCTGTAGAATGATAGAATGATATCCAGCAGGTTGCATTGCATTGCACTGCATCTGGGCACAGGGTCCTCCTGTAGACCTTTGCATTCATCCCTTTGCTTCCATCAGCAATGAGATCATCAATAAATGACAGAGTGGCAGTTCTACTGGCAGCCATACATTTCTAGTTTGGCTGTGTGTCCCTGAGCACCCTCAGGGAAGGAACAGTGAGTGATGTGTGAATGACCCACTGAACTTGTGCATTGCTACAACCACTGTCTACCAAGGTATACAGCCGGTATGGTTAATAAACATGAGACCAAAGACTGTATCTTTTTTTCTATCTTTTATCTAATATATCAAATTGTATGTCCATTTGATGTAATACAACAGCTTATGACACCTTTTTCCCATCCCCATGTCTAACAGCAATTCTTAATATTCATGTCAAATTAGTTCTGCTCCTGATAATGGACAGTCTGCATCATGGATTATTATTAGTGATCACTAAGATGCACTCAGAAAGAGCTCACTTAAAAATTGCAAGTAATGAATGGGCTACAGCCTTGGCTGAAGTTAACATTGTTTATATTCATATTATTTAAATTGTAACATTTGATTTTATCTTAGTCAGATAGAGCTGAAAACTGTGATCTTATTATTTTTAATAGAATTAAGTTTAGTGTTAAATCTAATTTCTAGACTTTTTAATGGCGTAAGATATTTGGTCAATAAATGGAGGGAAAATGTATTTTAAATGTATAAACCCTAGCTAACCAAAGGTTGAGTGTTAAAGCTTCATTACTCAAAAAGTATGACATATGTGGAATTATTCAATCTTGAAAGACTGAATAATTACACATAAAACCCTGAACATGTAATCAATCCAATCCACTCTGAAGGTGAAACACTTACAGCAAGCGATACTACAATAGACCCAGTCATAAAACTGGAATAATACTCAATCATTTACAACGTATTGACCTGGGCTGACGGCCAACGGTAAAACTTTTTTCACTGAAAGCCTGTGATCTGGTTTTATTTCTGCTCCACTTGACACATCCCTCCAAGGAGAATTAAAGACTGCCCAAGGCCTTAGTATCCCCAGAGGTCCTGCTGTGGCCACTGCCTCCTGGCAGGTTTCGTAATCACTGCATCACTGTTATTATATATTTAAACTGCAAGAGCATTATGAGGTACTCGTGTTCATCCCTTCACCTACTTCCCCTTCAGATACCGAGCATAATGCATGGTTGTCTATAGCCAATCAGACAGGTTTTTAGTGGAAATGGGAAGATGCTTCGAGCTAATATGTGAAACTCTAGACTCTCTCAATCGTCAGAGCTGGGGAGAACTGTCTGCGGCTGTGTAGAAAAGACATAGAGGGGCCAGAGAACTCTTCACAACTTGAGGATTTGGCTCCAAAACCCCATGAGAGAGAAAGAGAGGCAAAAGTAAAGAAAGATGGAGATGTAAGGTGGCAGAGAGAAGGAGAAGGATAAACATGAGGAGCAAAGTGACACAGTGACAGATGGAAACACTAACAGCTTCGCAGCACATCTCTATCAGAGTACAAATAACGGTAGAACCTCAGAGACTCCTCCTCCATTGAAGCAGATCACTTTCTGCAGATGTGTGTCATCAGCACTATGAGGACAAGTGGAACTCAATTCAATTCAATCAGGCGTCCTCTCATACAGTCACAAAGTATTCCAGTCTGTTCTATAAAAATGTATTATACCACACAGGTGTAGCTCAATACATCCTGCACCTTTCTTTCCATTTCTGGACCTTCTGAATGAGACACTTCTTTTCAAAACGAGATTTAAGACAGACAGAAAGAGAACACAAGACTTGATTACAGAGGCTTTGATTTCACTCACATCCTTCTGATTTAATTAGACATCCTAATCAAACAGCTTGGAATGACACAAAGTGAAGCTGAAATCAAATCAAAGAGCCATCATGAGGATGGGAGTCTTGTTAGAAAGATGAGTACGCAGGATCCAGACTTAATAAGCTGTGTGTGTGTGTGTGTGTGTGTGTGTGTGTGTGCGCGCATGTTGCAAAATCGTACCTATTCTTCCAAAATGAGTGATGGTTTCATTCTGCAAAAGATTGGAAAGGAACAGCCAGATACTCTCTCTCACACACACACACTCACACACACACACACACAGGGCAAAGGTTCCAAAGACGTCCTTCTTACCTAGAAAAATAAAAAAACACAAGAGACCCAGCGTCAATGAACAAGTGGGCTAGAAATTGCGTCATGTCAAGTACAAACACAAAAGGTATTGAGCTTGAATTCCCTGAAGCAACCCAAATTAGTTGAGAACACACACTGAGAGTCAATGTGATTAAATGGGAACCTGAGAGGACGATGCCCCCTGAGTCCAAACAACACTCTAGCCCAGAGGTGATGCATAATGTATGATACAGTTATATTGAAATGGAATTAATAGCAATAAAGAGCATAAAAAAGAACAGCCTCTACTTTCATTCAGTCACTCAAGACAAACACGTTAACCCGACGCCATAAAAAGCATAATTACCATTGAGAGCTGGAGAGAGTAATTCCCTCGAGTGGGATGAGGATTGAGAACATTAATGGAAATGATGTGGACAAGGGAGGCAGCCAGTGAAGTGTAGCAGCAGTTGTCCTCGTGGAGGTATCTGCTCTGTCCATTGTACTCAAGGAAGTGTTTTTACTGCTTCAGAGAGTTCTCACTGTGGGAAAATAGACTGAGGGAAATCAATTCTGAATTTGACCCTTCGAGGGCGAGACATTGAAGCCTGGCAGGAAGAGCCGGCCCTGCGATTTCCATTCACTTTCTGAGACGATGTTTGTTTAAACCCGAGACATGTCTCTGTTGCACTCAGCCACCGTGAAGAGAACAAATGGTGTTTGGGAAAACGCTGCACCCACCACTACATGATACTGTACAGAAACACCCTGTTTAGAGAAGAGTCCATCTGCGCTCATTAAATGTTATTGAACCATTATACAAACAAAAGGAAATGAACAATTATTCCTCTTCAATCCCTCTAATGTTTTCCTGTCGTCAGTCATCCCTGATATACAAAGGCAAAGGGAGAGAAAATAAATACACACTGAATACACACTATTCAGCTTGAAGTGTTTAGCTGCAGTGCTAAACACTTCTCTGCGCTCCCTCTGGATCAGTCACAAAACCCCATAGAGATTGTGTCTGTTCACCGTCCGATTAAATTATTGAAATTAAACAATAATAGAGCGAGAACTCCACACAAAAATTTAATACAAATTAAAACAACCTCTGAAACAATACAGGAAACCCAGACTTTTAAATGTGGTCTTTTAAACATTAGATCACTGGAAAAAAAGGCTCTTTTAGTTAATGAAATAGTCTCTGATTACAACATAGATTTATTGTCCCTCACTGAGACGTGGCTGCATCCTGATGATTATGTCAGTCTAAATGAATCTACTCCCCCCAGTCATATCAATTCACAGGTTCCTAGAGAAATTGGGCGAGGAGGTGGAGTTGCTGCTATTTTTAACTCCAGTCTATCAATTAATCCTAAACCTAAACTCAGCTACAAGTCATTTGAATGTCTGGTTCTTAGTCTTCCACGCCAATCCAGGAACCACCAACAGCCAATCATATTTGCCGTAGTTTACCGTGCTCCCAGGGCTTATACTGAATTTTTAAAGGAATTCCCTGAGTTTTTATCAAACTTAGTCCTAAAGACCGATAAAATTATTATTGTTGGTGACTTTAATATTCATGTTGATAATAATAAAGATTGCCTTAGCGTAGCATTTATTTCAATACTAGACTCTATTGGTTTCAGTCAGTGTGTGCACAAACCTACTCATTGTGGTAACCACACACTTGACCTTGTATTATCGTACGGTGTCGCAATTGAAAATTTAACAGTACTTCCGCGCAATCCAGTTCTATCAGACCATAATTTAATAACCTTTGATTTTTCAATAACTGAATATATGCCACTAATAAAAAATTCATTTTCTAGATGTCTACCTGATAGTGCTGTAGCTAAATTTAAGGAAATAATCCCAATTACATTTAAACCCGTATTAGCAGTACATATAAACAACAAATTCTTTAAAACCCTGAGCTCCATTGAGATCGACCACCTCGTCGATAGCTCTGCAGACTCATTACAATTAACATTAGACTCAATAGCGCCTCTAAAAAAGAAAAATGTCAAACATAGTAAATTAGCTCCGTGGTATAATTCCCAGACAAATGAGTTAAAACAATTATCAAGAAAACTAGAAAGGAAGTGGCGCTCCAGCAACAATGTTGAAAACCTCATAGACTGGAAGAATAGTGTTAAAGAATATAAAAAGGCTCTCCACAAAGTAAGAGCCGCCTACTATTCAAAACTAATAGAAGAGAATAAAAATAACCCCAGGTTTCTCTTCTGCACTGTAGCCAGGCTGACAGAGAGTCACACCTCCACCGAACCCAGTATTCCTCCATCCCAAAATAGCAATATCTTTATGACCTTTTTTTAATGATACAATTCAAACTATTAGAAATAAAATCAACCATCTCCTGCCCTCAATTGGCACTAATACCCTCCCAACAACAGAGATCTCAGAAACGGCTGAGAATCCTACCCATTACTTAGACAGCTTCTCTCTGATCACCCGTGATCAGTTTACCAAATTAATCTCAGGTTCTAAACCAACAACCTGTATCTTAGATCCCATTCCTACCAACTTACTTAAAGACATTCTGCCCCTAATTGATAGTTCGTTACTTAACATTATCAATCTGTCATTATCATCAGGTTATGTACCACAGTCTTTTAAAATAGCTGTCATCAAACCCCTACTCAAAAAACCCACCCTAGACCCAGAGGTTTTAGCCAATTACAGACTATCTAACCTCTCCTTCATTTCTAAAATCTTAGAAAAAGTGGTAGCCAATCAGCTGTGTGAGTTTCTCCAGGAAAATAATATATATGAAGACTTTCAATCGGGGTTTAGAGCCAATCACAGTACAGAGACAGCCTTGGCAAAAGTCACTAATGACCTTTTAATAGCCTCAGATCAGGGACTTGTGTCTGTCCTCGTTCTGTTAGATCTCAGTGCAGCATTCGACACAATTGACCATCAAATTTTATTACAAAGACTAAAACAGTTAATTAACATTAATGGAACCGCCCTTAACTGGTTTAAATCGTATTTTTCTGATCGCTCCCAATTTGTGCAAATTAATGATGAGTCATCTGTGCGCACCAAAGTTAATCATGGTGTTCCACAGGGCTCTGTGCTCGGCCCAATTTTATTCTCATTATATATGCTTCCACTAGGAAACATTATCAGGACACACTCTGTAAATTTCCACTGCTATGCGGATGACACCCAGTTATATTTGTCAATAAAACCTGAACAAAGTAATCAATTAACTAAACTTCGAACATGTCTCAAGGACATAAAAACTTGGATGACCCGCAATTTTCTCTTATTAAACTCAGACAAAACAGAGGTTATAATACTTGGCCCCAAACACCTTAGAGATGCATTATCTAATGATATAGCTGCGCTAGACGACATTGCCCTTGCTTCCAATGAAACAGTCAGGAACTTGGGAGTGATCTTCGATCCTGATTTATCCTTTAATAGTCACTTAAAACAAATTTCTAGGACCGCTTTTTTTCCACTTGCGTAATATTTCAAAAATTAGACATGTCCTTTCACAAAAAGATGCAGAAAAACTAGTCCACGCCTTTGTTACATCGAGACTGGACTATTGTAATTCATTATTATCAGGCTCCAGCAGGAAGTCGTTAAAGACTCTACAGCTTGTCCAAAATGCTGCAGCACGTGTCCTGACGAGAACAAAGAGAAGAGAGCACATTTCTCCAATATTAGCATCGCTACACTGGCTTCCAGTTAAATCTAGAATAGAATTTAAAATTCTCCTCCTCACCTTCAAGGCCCTTAATAATATAGCGCCTTTATACCTTAAAGAGCTGTTAATACCTTATAAACCCACTAGAGCACTCCGCTCCCAGAATTCAAGCCTACTTGTCGTCCCTAAATTCTCTAAAAGTAGAGTAGGAGCCAGAGCTTTTAGCCATCAAGCCCCTCGGCTGTGGAATAATCTACCACTTTCAGTTCGGGAGGCAGACACCATCTGTTCGTTTAAAAGTAGGCTCAAAACCTTCCTTTTTGATAAAGCTTATAGTTAGAGCTAATTAGCGCCAGTGCGTTACTTGTTCTATTTTATGACACATGACACACGGAGCTTCTCTTTCCAGCTTCTCCTTCCTCTTCTCCATCCCTATCCCCCTTCCCCGGAATCCCTTTGCTTTATCACCCGCAGATCCAGGGCCTCTGTGGCCGCACCATGGATTACGGTTTGTGGATCGCGCACCGGGGGTCGCGGTGTTGGATCCAGTGTGGCGGATTCTGAGTCATGTGGGCTGATCGTGGTGCTGGTGGCGGACCCTGTGTCGCGTTGGCATTGGGCACGGGCGGTGGACCAGGACCGCAGTGGTGGCTTGTGATGGGTCCTCCTGGTGGGCGGCGGTGGACGGTGACTGAGGACTGAAGTGGCGTCTGGTCTGGATGGTGGATCGTGGTCTAGATGGTTGCTGAGCATGGACTGTGCTTCATCAATGCTGCTAGAGACTTTGATTATTGATGATGTTCTCCTGCACGTGGCATCTATTGCACTTCTGTCCGTCCTGGGAGAGGGATCCCTCACATGTGGCTCTCTCTGAGGTTTCTACATATTTTTACCCTGTTAAAAGGGTTTTTTGTAGTTTTTCCTTACTCTTGCTGAGGGTTAAGGACAGAGGATGTCACACCCTGTTAAAGCCCTATGAGATGAATTGTAATTTGTGAATATGGGCTATACAAATAAAATTTGATTGATTGATTGATTCAATCTCATCCACTGGTCTCTTGCAGGAGACTCGGCAACAAAGCACTGGAATCAATGAGCAGGACTCCCTCGCCTTCGTGTAAATGCCAGGGCCAGAGAGGGAAGAGGTAAGACCTATTGAGCGCAGCACAGCCTGTGCTGAATGAGGTGACTCCAGAGGCTTTTACATGGAGGCTGACTGGAAGAAGTACATTCACCGAGGAGGCTTACATCATTCACGAGGCTCAAACACAGGAGCCAGCCATTTTAATAATCTTAAACGTTTGGCACACCATACCTGGAGCTCTTCATATTATAATTGGTTATTTCCATGGCAGACTCCCAGGCTGCATCTCGCTTCCCACATATCTCCCATTATTTATTTATTTTCTGAGAAGACAGTGGAGCAATTACAATGGCTTCCAACTGGACGGGTTTTTCGGAGTCGTACTCATAACTTGTGCCCATATATCTGGGTCGCTGTTGTAAAAATATTACTGGGATCATCAGTAACATCCCACAGAGAACCCGTCTCTGCCACATGTACTGAATCAGAACCTTAAAGTGAAGTCAGTGTGACAGCATCACACATGATGTGCCTCCATCACCACAGAACTACGTGTTCAGCTGGAAAGCAGCCACACATATGTGCTGGATAAAACCCTTTCTGATCCACATGGCGTGTTGTATTCCACAGGCAGACCAGCTACAGAGCTCTGATAGCAAAAATAATCAGTCATATAATATACACATATTTTAAATGGGGATTTCCCGTTCCTATCTTCTGCCATTTATTGTTGATGTTTACAGTTGTCAAAGCAATGATTCTCATTATCTATCTCGATCAGGCAGCCCACCACCGTTTCATAATGACTTGTTGTTTTGCTACGTTAATACTTTGTATATCTGTAAATGTGCATCAGTGTTTGCTGTGTGCACGCTCACGATATCATCCATGAATTTTTTACCTTCCACATAGGCAGTCAGACCTCAGAGTTTCGGCTGCATGCAGCCAAAGGTGGCAAATAATGGAGTTATTTCTGCAGTGCGCAAAAACTTTGATTATACCTGTCACTCTGAATCTGTTTCACATGATAA
Source organism: Platichthys flesus (assembly GCF_949316205.1). Classification (NCBI taxonomy): domain Eukaryota; kingdom Metazoa; phylum Chordata; class Actinopteri; order Pleuronectiformes; family Pleuronectidae; genus Platichthys; species Platichthys flesus. The sequence continues at coordinate 4,664,166 of NC_084948.1, read as the reverse complement.
TTACCTTTGATCACCCCTGCTGTGTATTACATTTCTTGTGGAAAATGCTGTGAAGAAAGAAAAAATAATCCTAGATCTTCTAATTCATCTGGATTTGCATTAAATTGTGTTGGGTTCTTTATGAGCCATGTCCCACCCCTTCAAAAAATATCATGAAAATCGATTCAGTAGTGTTTGTATAATCCTGATTCATATCTAACAATCCCTGACAAAAACATAGTTAATAAATAGAGGTAATAAATCTGTGTTCAGTGACAAAAGGATTGTTGGCCATTAGTTCAATCTTGTTTATATGTAAAGTTTATCAAATTTCAAAAAAGTTAAAACTCAAAAACCATAACACAATCACAAGGTTATTCCAGAAAGACCTATGATCAATAAGACTCCACTGATCAATGTCTTACTGCTGCTTTGACTGTTTTCTGTGCACTTAGCTGATGCAACCTCAAAGTTCATGCCCTCACTTAGTAATTCTACCTCCTGTTGACCTTTACCTGTGTAACTTGGTGCTGGGTTTGATTCCACCTTCTTAAAAGTGATGCCAGGCAGCAGACATTTCCTTCCTGCTTTCTGATTTGTTTCCTGTTTATCCCATTGTAGAAAAAAACGTTCTTTTTAACTTTCACATGGTTGCACTCTGAGCCATGTTGCTAACCCTCTGCAGAGCTAATAATTAAACCTCTAAGACAACTCCGGTCTGAGAAGCTCATTGTTTCAAATCTCATGATCCACATACATTAATTTCACATAAGATCAATCATGAAATAATCGTAACCAACAGCAGCAAATGATTTGGTAAACATTGCAAAGATCATTATAAAGCGTGAAATAAACAGATAATGCAAGCACAATGTGGGTGCTCTGCCTCTGCAGTGGAAGAATTGTTTTCCTGCTCAGATATTAGGCCGAGGTAGAATTATTTTTTTAAATTGATTGTTATTACTATCATCCGATCACTGAATGTTTTCACCACGGCAGCAGTGACTGTTATTTAGTCTGCTTCCGTCTGCACTTCCCCTCCACATCTAATCATAACCGTCGTATTATTTGCTTGCACAGAAACAGCACCACTCTTAACTTGTCACACCGCGGTGAGGTTGGTCTTGTCTTGGGTTTTTGTCTCGTAACTTCCTGTTTTATTTTGAAATCCTAACTCTCCTCTCGTTTCAGGTTACTTGCCCTTCCTCATGTGTCACCGGTCTGATTGTCTCCCCTGATCCCAGATTGTTTCCACCTGTTCCCTTCACCCTCATGTGCTTATAGTCTTCGTCTCCCCTTTGTCTTGTGCCAAAGTGTTTTGTCCTTGTCCGTGCACCTAAGCCCTTTTCCACAGTCATTGTCATTTTTGCATATGAGGTTTGCTACGCCACGTAAGTTGTTTCCTGTTTCCTCCTTGAGAGTGATTTTTCATTTGTTAAAGTTTTCAAGTTTAGCTTTGTTTTGTGTTGTTTGTAATCTGTTCATCTTCATCCCTTTTGGAGCGATTTATGTTTAGAGAGTTTTAGTTAGTTTGATGAGCCTCCTGTTTAGGTGAGCCTTTGCTTTTGTCCCCTTTCATTGTAGTTTGGTTTTCCTCCTTCGGGAGAGCTCTTTGATTTCTTTCTCTAGCCTTTTCTTTATCATCCTTCGGGAGCGATTTATGTTTTCTACCTCTTTATTTCCCCGAGTTATTCTTGCCAGGTCATAGAGATATTAAGTGAGTTTTTTCATAGCCCAATTGTTTGTCACTCTTCAGAGAGGATCTGAAAACAATACGTGTAATCCTTTCTTAGTCCTCATTTTAGTCCAGGCCTGACATAACTGTCGCTCACTGGTCCCTGCTGAATAATATGGACCTGGTAAGGAGGCTGCAATCTGTTTCACATACAGGGTACTTATCACAGCGGAGACAGACAAGAACTGTAAAGCTGCCCTGAGCTTGGAGTGCGTGTGTGACTCTGGGATCCATAACCTATTTAATCCTAATACACACGGTGAAAACTAATGAGGTAAGTCCCACAGAGGTATATGACCACATACAGGTGCAAATTCATATAAACCTAGTGCAGTATAGGCGTTGCATGCAGGGCTCTATCATGTTTTACGACATGCTAGGGCAGCAGGTATAAAAATGACCTGAGTCAACCCTCCTGCTCACATAAACACACAAGGTTATGAAATCCATCCTCGTTGTTATGATCCCTATCCTTAGAGGACCGACCAGAGGGTTGCGCTTTGGAGGAGACTAAATTAAGGAGCCTCCCTGCTGCCTTACTGTTATTATTATTATATAATGAATAAGAGGCAATGGGGAAGAGAAGAAGAGAAGAGATTAGTTGCATTCTTATACCAGTGTGAGATAATGTGACTAATTGACCTGAAAATCTACATACTACTATCCTCTGTTTGGTGATTTATCTCTCTCTCATCTTTGTCTCTCATTTCCTATCTCTCACACCCTTTTCTCTCTCTGCCTGAATCGGCAGAAACATGCATTATGGCCTCATCTCTCGCTCATTCTCCTTGAAATTCACATTCATCACATCCCGCTGCGTTCAGATTGTCTTTTAGAAGTTAATTGTTGAAGGTAGAGAGTGCAGAACAGAGGAAAAGATCGTTAAATCAAACTTGAGACAAAGCCTCATGTGGATAATAGTCAATTTCTCCTCTAATCAATGGTGTATGTTTCGTGATTTTGGCTGCTTCTTATACCTTCAGAAAAAAAAGGGGACAAATTTACAAAAGCTGCCTCATCATAATATACATTTGTTTTAATGAATCAATCATAGTCTGAACGGAGGGAATGGACAAAGACAAAGGAAGTGGAGAACAAAAGAGCAAAGAAATTAATTATTTTGACGGTTCTTGCAAAACTTCCCCAATGAGGCTGTCTCTATTGTAACCTGTGCTACCTTGTGCCAATTCTACAGAGCTGTATTCAGGTTTTTGCTTCAGCCTAGAACAACAGCAGGTGAATTAACAAATTAGTTTCTTTCCTCTGACTGAACGAGAATTTACGGTCAAAGTGTTCAGCTGCAACACAAGCCTAGTACCATATTGTATATACTGCATGTGTATATATATATATATATATTTTTATATTTATATTCCAGCCTTGGTGCCGTCTGAATATTTCTTGGTAGTGACTCGATTACTCATGAGGACTGTGGGTAGTGTAGTATTTTCTCCTTGATGTTGGTAACAAAACAAGTTTGTCTTAAAACGCAGTTGTTGTCATACAGACATGTGGCTTCTGCAGCAGCATTTTAAATTGTCTCATTGAATTCTACCTTAAATCTATATTCAGATAATGAAAGTGGTTTCAATTCCAGAACTTGAGCTCTGTTGGGCACTCTTCAGTCATTATATCATTTCAGAATACTGGTTGTGATTGGCCAGACCTATTTTAAGGTTATCTGTTTGGATGGGATCATATTATTACATCAGATTGTTTCTCTCTCGGAAATTGGGCCTTAATTAGAATATTAAGTTATAAATCCAGAAGGATTTTTGAAGAATTAAAAGAAAGTATTTCAAGGAGTTATTGCATCCTTGAGAATAGAATGGATATAGAGATGGGCGGATGGACAATCTGAAAACATAGTGCCTCAAGCCACGGCTGTCAGCAAAGTAGAGGCATAGGGATGGACATTCGTAAATAATGGTCCGATCTATGTTTGGACCAGATGAAGTTAAGCAAATGACCCAATGTGCATTCAAACACACTAGGTGTAAACATGCTGGAAGTCTACCAGGCAGCTTCAGTTAACACCACATAAAGCTGTAAGACTAACAGTGAGCTTTCTGCTTAGGGAAACTTTCACCAGCTGTTAGTCCTCCGTTTAGTTTGCTCTCTGTAGGAGGGAGAGATGAGCTGAACCTCCAGAGGGTTTTCCCATCCACCCAGTGTGTGACTTTCACCATCTGTCAGCGTGGAATAGCAATGACTGCCAATTCTTACATTCAAACAAACACTGCAAAGTGTCACACTGCAGAGGACAGTAATCAAAAATAGTGACGCAAAATACAGATAAGACCCAAAAGAGAGAGAGAAAAAAAAGTGGCACTATCTTCTCTAACTTTAATCTGTAGCAGGTTTCAGAACATCAAAATAAACAGATGAAATGATGAAACAATGAGGCACAGCAAAATAACTTGCACAATGTTTAAACCATAGACTGTTAATAATGATGGAAGACATAGCTAGAGGTCATACATTCCACCTCCTCCAAGTTAGTACATGGGACGTGGACCAATGTAAAGTCAGGTACATGTGAAATTAGTTGTTCTCGAAGTTGGTGTCTGTCATTTTCGGTAGTTCTTATCACACTGATGTATGTTCAAGTGCAAATTTTTGTTGTTTTAATTAGATAGAAAAACAGGTTAAAGCGTCAAGATTGACAGTGGATATTAGCTTCAAGTCTGGATATTGGGAGAAAGTGGAGCCATGATGTACATTCTATATACAGTCAGTGGGTTTTATAGTAGTAAGAAAATATATATGTCTAAACAAGTATAGTTCTGACTGAGGGGCCACATGGTGTACAAAAATATAATTCATTCAGATAAGTAAAAGCAAACTTTTAGATAAATAAAGCAAAGATGATGAACTATCCAATTTTTTTTTAATTTGTTTTACAACTTTTCAACACACAGCTCAGACTCGACATAGATGAATGATTCACTGTGTTTTTACAACTTCAAAATGCAGCCAAGTTGATAGATAGATAATAATGTAAATATATCCCCCACATTGCTCTCTATATTAAAGCTACAATCGCACAATTTCCTGTACTGACAAGTGCAAACACAAAGTGAAAGAAAACTAAAATACAAGCATGTTCAGTTCAATTGTAATGTGCAAGTTACCCAACAAGACCCGTCACCAATGAGTTTGGTTTGCCCTTGATTTTGCTGCACTGCAACTAGGGCTTTAACCTATTTAATTAAGGTCACCAGTGCCAACATTGATGGATATGTGCTCACAATGGTCAGCTCCTGTTAATGCTGATGGCAGGGGACACATTAACGATAAAGGGTTGGTTAGAGCTTTGGAGCTGTGTGGCCACCCAGGCTGGATAAAGCTGTGTTTGATAACTATTCATTATGCTAATTTAGCTGCTGTATTCCCAAAGCTGAGGGGGTGTGATGTCAAGCGTATGCATGTGTGTACAAGTACGCATGTTGTATGTGTGCTTAGCTCAGTGTTTAATGATATTTTTCATTGCAGTTTTAATGAGCAGGAAAAATTTTCCTGGGGAAAAAAAAGTTTCATTAGGATTTAACAATGTGCCTGGAAGTGTGAAATATTATGTTTGAGATAATTACTGCTCCATGGTGAATCTTATGCACACACGTGGAAGGAATATGAAAAATACATGAAAGACAAAAAAAATTAAACCAATTCTACAATATAGTGTTTCCTTGTCCAGACTTGTAGCAGGTGGTATCATTAAAACTGCTAGTCATGTTGTACATTTTGACTCTACCACTGGTACTTCATGTGCAGAATGCATCAGGTTGGAAAATATCCTTAAGTGTGTGTGTGTGAAAGAGAGTGAGAGAGGAGAGACAGCCCAGAGGCTGCAGAGATAGACTGATGGGATTCAGGTTGTGGACTGACAGCTCATATGAAGACCTGTCTAACAAGAGAGAACAGAGACCATCAATCACCTGAGCTGCACCTGAACGCACCACGGACCAAAGCAGCTAATGGTCCACAGTCACAGTGAAGAGCGGGAACATGGTCGTCATCCAGCTGATATTGAAGCTGTTAGTTATTTGACACAGTGAACCCCTTACAGTGAAACAACAGCATCGGGGCAGTTAGCAGTGAAGGGTCAAGTTCTCAAACTGCAGCTTTGGTCACTGTCATTGCTCTAATGTCACACTGATGATTTCCCCACCAAATGCAACTTGTCATCATGTCTTCTGTTCATAGTGGAGACAACAGCATCCTGTCAGATCCCTGGATACTGTAGATGTAGTGTTTCCGTTTACACATAGAGAAAACGTGAAGAGCTCCGAGTCTGCGAGGAACGGTTCAATTAAATCATTGACAAATTTGTCCGAATACACATCTCATGTAAGAGGTAAGATATCGACTCAGAAAACTCAGAGGAATAGAGACTGTTTATGTACTTGCTGTTGTGCAATAGTACGTAAAAAGAGTTACCATAGAATGGTGTGCCTTTGGGCACTCAATAAATTTGGTTATCAAAATAAAATATAAAACATTAATATTTAAAATATTAATATTAAATCATAACTTTAACTGGTTAAAGTTCTCGCGGGGCACCACCCTTCATAGAAGGGAAAAGATCCAATTTATTGATTAAGATCAGTCTCATTTAGATCTAGTTCAATTAGAAATCTCAATATTTTACCATTAAAGATTATATAATGAACAATGAAGGTTCTGGAGTTCTTAGCAGTGTAACGGTTGGCAAGATTCACTTATGCAATATTAATGACAGAACATTTGTTAAAGAAGAACATTTATTATGAACATAAAGTATAAAAACACAAGTTACTTAACAATCAAACTAACTAACAAGGAGGTGTGTGAGTGTGTGTGTGAATGTAAATTAGCAAGCTTTAAAGAATGGTCCCTGAGATAAGAGCCCCCCCCCCTTCTTCTGAGGTTGCCTCATGGCACAGGGGGAAGGTTTAACTAGGTGAGATGCTATGCGTGTCTGCGTGGATGTTAATCAGATAATGATAGTCAGGGACAAAGCCCAAAACCTTCCTTTAACTTATGCCTACAACATCACAGCATATATCTAATTTATAAACACACACCAATCAAATAAACAGTCTTGCTTAGCGTAGTATAATTATTAAGCCCAGATTATGTTACCAGTTCGAGGGAAAGAGGAAAAGAAGTTGCTGTTCAGTTTGCAGTTCTGTGACGTCTCCTGGCTTTGTAGTCGTAGAGTTCTGCATTCGCGATTCTGTCGAGCCGTGTGCTCAGATGCTGGTTGAAGTTTTCCTGCAGGACATTGCGTCGCTACGAGGAGTTTGGTAGAGCTTGAAGGGCGAGGAGATTTCCTTGAAGGGTGAGCTGTGAGCGGCACTTCTGACCTCTGGTTGTGGGTGGGTTGGATAGAGAAGGAAGCTGGATCAGCCAGCCCCCCCCTTGGCGATGTAGGAGAAGAGAGGCTGGACAGCCTGCTGGCCTTCGAAGGATTGTAGAAAGAGAGAAAGATCTTGGGGAGACCTCTCCTTATATTGGCCCCAGTGACCTCACAGGTCTTGGACCAGAGTGACCAATAGGAGTTGACCCTGGTGGCTCTTGACACTTTTGTGTGATATTGCCCAGGACCAAGGACATGCAGCATCCTGTTACATCCTCTGGGAGACTGAGTTCCTTGATTTTCAAAGATCAATGGAACCTGTTGCATCTTGGGGGATTGAGTCCACTCCAGCACATGCAGCATGTTTGTAACAGTTTGACTGAAAGGAGGCCTGTGGTTTGCACAAAAACCATGTCCCAACATTGCTTAAATAACCTTAATGCCCCGATCTCTATCAATTCATTACTAAGGCAGCATTTAAAGCATCAATGGAATATGCATAATGAGTAACTGGAGTTGTGGTACATTTGGCCACATAGCTGCAATTTGGATAAACAATCGTAGTTTCATTTTCTGATTCAAATACAAAGCAAATGTTTCACTCCATGACCTAGAGTCAGCCAGTCAATTTGCCAAATAAAGAAAAGCTCCAGGACAGAAAATTTTGAATTTGGCAGACATGAATTCAAGAAATATTTTAAATAAGAAAAAGGAATCGAGAAAGAGCATTAATGAGCAAAATGTAACAAAAAACGTTGCTTGCATTACTGAGCATACATACATTGCTAAGCTAGTACTTTTGGTTGTGTTTTAAAATAGTAAACACTGTAAGTTAGACGGACATAAAGACCTGTCAAATAAGTCACAACCCATTCTGAGGTAGTTTATGTTACAGAAAAAAAAACATGGTATGATTTGACACACATTGCATTGGTCTGACCAAAACATGGCAAACCTGAGAAAATGGACTGCATTTCCATGGTAAACGGTCTGCAATGATGCTTTTCTAGTCATATCGAGCTCTGAAAGCACTTTACAGTAAACCTTACATTCACCCATTCACACAGTGCTTCGATATGTAGCACTTCTCTGATCACGCATCACTCACACACTAATGGCACAGCAATTAGGGACAATTTAAGGTCCAGTGAGTAGCTGAAGGCCAGTTTGGCACACGGGGATTGAACCAGCAACCTCTGCGTTTATGGACGAGCCACAGCCGCCTGCAGTCAGCAACTCAGTGAGTGTAACAGAGCAAGGCTCTCAACATGAGGATGACTTTGTAAAAACAGGGATTACTGCAGCCAAAGCTTAACACAGGCCTGTCTATCAGAGGAAGAACACAGCTTGAGATCAATGGAGCAAAAACATGTTGTTATTCAATGACAGCACTGCACATCTCCAGAGACTGTAACACATGGCCTCCATGAGGAGTTTGTCAACAAAATTAAATACTGTGCTTTTGGAATGACTTTGATATGTTTTAACTGGGGCAACCAATTACCATTTAGATTACATTTAGACAAGGAGGACTGTGACTATATTTTTGTATGGATAAGAAAACAAGGTAGATAGAAACACAAATTAATTCTGCCTCACAAATGAAGTAGAACTGGGTTTGTGGGGGGGGGGGGGGTGTTATTAACAGGTTAATCCTCTAGTCTCATATCAAGAGGACAATAATGAGCACCAATTACATTTTCAGTGGTAACAAAAAACTAAAAAAAACAGCTGAACCTGCTGCTTTTCTTTCACTTAAATGCTAATTAGTAACATCCTACTGCTCGAGATGACAGAGGTATGTTCTTTTGTGAGTTGGTCATAAACAGGAGTTCTCCCACCCAGGATAACAGTCACCAGGGGAAAAAGGTTTTGGAAGCCTATTTTGTAAAATGAGATGCGCCGGTGGCTCTAGAGCACGTACTGCATCAGCATTCACCTGACTAAAACAGATAGAAGAGATACACAGAGACAATTGTGGAAATTTTTTCTGTGAGCATCAGAGAGGCTGGAGTGTCCTTACGTGAGCTGGACTCATGGAGGCAACATTTAACGTTTAGATGTGATCTCGACAAGAATCACGTTGTAACGGGATGGAGGTGTTGGTTTTTCCGGCCAAAAGTTTGGACCAATTTTGAGGTACTTTTATTTTAGTTGAGTAATCACTTATACCTGTACTCCAATACACTTCATAGGATATATCATATGTATTTTAAACTTTTACTTACAAGATTATTAATAAAAAATCTAAAATCAACTGCAAGTATGGTTAGTGTTATGAAATTAATTAAATTTGTATAATTGACATGTTAGGTACATGGTGCATTCCAACACGTTATCAGGCAAATGAAACAACCTTAACAACTCTGTACTCATATCCATTATGTTGATCAAAACTAAAACACAAATGTAGACCCTGTACAGTGGGTACAGAAAGTATTCAGACCCCTTTAAATGTTTCACTCTTTGTTTCATTGCAGCCATTTGCTAAAATCATAAAAGTTCATTTTATTTCTCACTAATGTACACTCAGCACCCCATCTTGACAGAAAAAAGCAGAAATGTAGAAATTTTTGCAAATTTATTAAAAAAGAAAAACTGAAATATCACATGGTCATAAGTATTCAGACCCTTTGCTGTGACACTCATATTGAACTCATGTGCTGTCCATTTCTTCTGATCCTCCTTGAGATGGTTCTACTCCTTCATTGGAGTACAGCTGTGTTTAATTAAACTGTTTGGACTTGATTAGGAAAGGCACACACCTGTCTATATAAGACCTTCCAGCTCACAGTTCATGTCAGAGCAAATGAGAATCATGAGGGTGAAGGAACTGCCCAAGGAGCTCAGAGACAGAATTGTGGTAAGGCACAGATCTGGCCAAAGTTACAAATAAATGTCTGCAGCACTCAAGGTTCCTGAGAGCACAGTGGCCTCCATAATCCTTAAATGGAAGACGTTTGGGATGACCAGAACTCTTCCTCGACCTGGCCGTCCAGCCATCTGAGCAATCGTGGGAGAAGAGCCTTGGTGAGAAAGGTAAAGAAAAACCCACAGATCACTGTGGCTGAGCTCCAGAGATGCAGTAGGGAGATGGGAGAAAGTTCCACAAAGACAACTATCACTGCAGCCCTCCACCAGTCGGGGCTTTATGGTGGAGTGCAAGACATATGAAAGCCTGCATAGATTTTGCCAAAAAACACATGAAGGAGTCCCAGACTATGAGAAATAAGATTTTCTGGCCTGGTGAGACCAAGATTGAACTTTTTGGCGTTAATTCTAAGCAGTATTTTACAATCCCAACAGTGAAACATGGTGGTGGCAGCATCATACTATGGGGGGGGGGGGGGGTTCAGCTGCAGGGACAGGACGACTGGTTACAATTGAAGGAAAGATTAACGCGGCCACGTACAGAGATATCCTGGACGAAAACCTCTTCCAGAGTGCTCTGGACCTCAGACTCGGCCAAAGGTTCACCTTCCAACAAGATAGTGACCCTAAGCACACGGCTAAAATAACAAAGGAGTGGCTTCGGAACAACTCTGTGACCATTCTTGGCTGGCCCAGCCAGAGCCCTGACCTAAACCCAATTGAGCATCTCTGGAGAGACCTTAAAATGGCTGTCCACCAACGTTCACCATCCAACCTGACGGAACTGGAGAGGATCTGCAAGGAAGAATGGCAGAGGATCCCCAAATCCAGTTGTGAAAAACTTGTTGCATCATTCCCAAGAAGACTCATGGCTGTACTAGCTCAAACGGGTGCTTCTACTCAATACTGAGCAAGGGTCTGAATACTTATGACATGACATTTTTTAATAAATTTGTAAAAATGTCGAAATTTCTGTTTTTTTCTGTCAAGATGGGGTGCTGAGTGTACATTAATGAGAAATAAAATTAACTTTTTTGATTTTAGCAAATGGCTGCAATGAAACAGAGTGAAACATTTAAATGGGTCTGAATACTTTCCGTACCCACTGTATGTCTACATGTTATCCAAATATATTATCCAATTTTATCCAGGTCCATTTAACTGCATATAGATATGAAACAAGGTTTTGTCTAGTGCTGCCATTTCTCTTTGTTTTCAAGTCCAGCTGGAAAAGAAAGCCAGACAGATAAAAACAAATGCAGGCTGCCATTACAAACAAATTATGATATGAGGTTATTATGTAAGTTTATTCAATATATTCAGAAATAGAGAATGAAAGTAGAAATATATAGAATGAAACTTGAATATGTATGTATTTGTAATGCAGCTTTCAATACTAATCTAACCAAACTAAGCCAAGTCCAATTAAGGATTAATCATATATGTTTCAGAAGCATTTGCATAAGTTGATGATCTTTTTTTCTGCCATGCACAAGTAACTGCGTCTGTGATTGATCTCACTGTGGGCTTGATGATATGAGTCCCTGAGCTTGTGCTAGTGACTGAGGGAATCTGACAAGGCACTGTATTTCTATGACATTTAAGCCTCCACGCTTCATCAGAGGGATTTCTACATTGTAAGTCTGAACAGCTCCACTGTGCCACTGAGGAAGAGGCTACCTGCTGGGCTCTGAAAGGCCAGATGGTTCCACAGTGAAAGTGCTATCGGGCTGTTGACACACAATCTCTGGAAGAAACCTTGGAGATCAATTTCTTCCATTTAGCGAGAGTGGAGTCAACAGAGCGTATCAAACTTCTCAGCTCTTCCAGCCTGAACCCTCTGAGCCCGGGCGCACTCCCAGGAGTTTCAGCCGTCTACACCTACAGCTCATTCATTTCACTTTTTTATTATAGCTTCAAGAGAAGTGTGCAGCAGACAGTTAGTGGATAAGGTATTAGCACATTAAAAGGTTGCACAAATTAATGGGATTGAATTCATCATACTGCAAAAAAAACGTATTCTAATTGTACATGTAAATCTGAATTTTGAATGTGCAGCTCTGTGCTATTTGCTCCTTTTTCTATTTATCTAATATTGTTCTCATACTATCAAAGGGCTATCATACAGAGACACACAACCATTCACTCACTTTTCCAATTAATGTAAACCAAATTGTTAAGGAAATGTTAATGGTTAAAGTCTTTGGGCCTCTCCAACCTAGTATGACAGTACATAGTGTAAAGTCATAGGTGGTATATCTAAATCCATTAAATACTTGTGTGACTCCCAATTTCTCTATATCACTCTGTGCAACGTAAGAGGGTAATCTCACTTTCTTGACAGTGAGAGAAGGCACAGAGCAAAGCAAAGCTTTGATATATCTGTCCAATAGGGCAGCTCCCCATGAAGAGTAATGGAATATGGCCACTGCGACGTGGGGAGATTAAAACAATCTCACTTGCACGGACAGCTCGGATTCGGTGATGGCAACAAAACTGTTAACTTTCTTTATGTCTCATCAGCCTGGTCTTGCTGATGCATCTTGTATTGAGAATAACCCAAAAAAAATTCCCTAAAATATTTACCTCACACCAATCTGCAGGTCTATGGACTGTGGGCGGAAGAATCCAGGGAAAAACCTACTGGGGAAAAACAGCCCTTAACAACCCAGCTCGTACTCATAGTTTCCACTGTCATGTGTCTGCTAAATTACTGCTGAATGCTAACAGAGTCCTACAGGATTACTCCAACACCAGTGTGGAGCAGCTCTTCTCCTGTTCTCACTCAGGCAGCAATCGTACAGTTTCACCATCCACCTGTTAGTAAAACAGCATCTGGTCCTGCACATGGCTTTTGTATTGAAAGTGCCAAACTGTTATCCTTCACACACCGGCTCCACACGGGTACTGTGTTGAGGCTGCAGCACTGAGTCACGACAGGAATCTGAAGACGGATTCTGTTAGAGAAATGGGCTTTTTCTTAAAGGGTTGCATAGATTTGTTTGAAGACTCTCCACTCGAAGGGATGTGGGCCGAGATCCTTTGGAGATTCGATTTGAGAGGAGAGATGATTCCACTTCGGCATTACCTGATAAATATGCCAGACTGCAGGCTCGCTGAGCCACGTTTCCTATGGAAAGTGAATGAGTGAGGTATCACTGAGCCAACGCCTGGAACCTATAATGTAATTAATGCACCCTTCAGATTGGCACCCTTTGTTGCTCCCGCTCTAAGTAGCTTGGAGAAACACATCACCTCTGGTTTGAAATGTAGACATGTTTATGTCATTACAGTAAACAGGATTTGGGAAACGGGACGCTGTTTGTTTTAGTGAGCCCTGTATGAAAGTTTAAGATCATCTTTACGTGCTGCCAAGCACATCAGAAATCTCCTGTTGTTATAGTTAGATGAAAGTAACATGTTCAGGTGACAGCAGCTAATCTTCATTACTTCTAAATTACTTCTAAATCCTGGAACAGGATTCAGACATTTGGATTTGAAATTGTAAACCAACACCACAAGTCTTTAACTCACCAATTGAGCAACACATTGTTTGAACTCATTGAATGTTGTTTTTCTGAAAGAGACAACCAGCCGATCTCCCACACAGGCTGCAGAAGGTCAACAAGTTTCATAAAGGCGATGACAGACCATACGGTTTCCTCAGAGAGTCAACTCCACTGCCCCAGAGGAAACTTTATCACTGTTCCGACATGGACTGTGTTGAGATCACACTGGACAGTTCAACACAATAAAGTAAGAGGCTTGTGTCTGGGAAGAGACTCAGTCATTACAATATGTACTGGAAGCCGACACTGTTTACCACAAGAGTTCCCTTCTACTCTACTACAAGACGAGCAAAGCAAAGGGTAATGGTGTGTGTGTGTGCGTGTTTGTTTGTTTGTTTGTGTGTCTGTGTCTGTGTGTGTGTGTGATACTGTCCATGACAATTGATTGAATTTATTAACAGCTGGATTGAGCGAGTACTTGGATACAAACCTTCAAAGTGTGCCACATGAGGATCAATATTATCCTCTGATTTGGACACTAACTAAATTGTACCAACAGTTTCCTTATTGGGAAACTGTTGAGACATTTGGAGAAGCTGTTATTTTCTAACCTACAGCAGATGGTCCTAGCATTCAAACATTTTAATTTTGTATTTGGCTGAAATTCTTTCAGGTTTAAACCACTGAAGCCTTCATCAGTGCAGCAGTACTTTAGCAACGTGCGGCTGTGGACCGAAAAAGAATCCTCTCCCCTTCACATTCATCATAGGAATAGAATTCAGAGTGAACGCAGTGAATCCACTCCCTGCCAAAAGTACAGAGCAATTACTGTTTGACCCAAGGTGAAGCTTGCTGCTTATTAATGAGAGTTGTTTTGATCAGTGCGCCTGGTTTAGATAAATTACACCCACTGAGGATACAGGGCTGTGGGAGGTTTGAGAAGTGAAATAGTCTTTAAGGCACACGCTCACACATTTAACCCTTTACCATCTTCAGCTGGGTGAGAATGATCCTCTAGATTCTGCAGCAGTAACATAATCCAGGCTTCAAACACACAGAGCCTGGCTGTTGGACTGAGTGCCAGCAGTATCAGTGAGTAACAAACAGGGAGGTGGACTCCAAACAGACAAAACAGCACTTATTAGAGCTTCTGCAGTCGTGGGTGATACACTTGTTCAGGGACACATCAATTGAACACCTTGCCCACAGGCCCAACACTCAATTTAATTGTTTTTAGAGACAAAAACCCACTCGGTTCTTTTGTATTTCAGCAATAGCACCCATTTAAATCAAACAAAAAACTTAAATCTGTAAAATATGTCTTAACTATTTGGAGTCTCAGTCTGAAGTACTATAACAAACTGAGAGTGTCAACAGCACAGATAAGCAGAATGGTTTTACTTCTGCCAGGGAGATTATGATTGTTTGTTTGTATTTTGGCAGGATTTTGCAGAAATTACAGACCCAATTTATGTGACATTGTGTTAAGTGGTTGGGCATGACCCTAACTATTGAATGTTAGTGCGGCTCACGGGATGGATTCAGGATTTAATTTTGTTGCTCTCTTTAACTTTGCATTTTTTTTATTGTTTATTGATTTTTCAGAGAACAAATTGTTGTTCTTGATGAAGATAAAATCAGTCAGTCAATCTGCAAACTGTCCGATGAAGGTGGCCACGTGTGGAGGGAATACTGCTCATCACATTTGTTTAGGGGGAAAACAACAGTGAGAGTACATCCAGCTAAGTGTTATGTGTAGGATGAAATTAAGCAATCTATGGATACTGAAAAAAGCATTTCCTCTCTCATAAAGTGTCTTGTTAAATCACCCCACAGTGACATCCCTAATCAGAAAACATGAACAAATTAATGTCAAACCGGTTCCTCCATCAAACTGTTGTGCAATAGTAGGAGTAGAATTGACGTTGGCTAATTATTAATAATCATGAAATATGATTATTAAAATAACAATTATTTCTTAAAAATAATCAAAAATGATAAAGCTATTAATTAAGAATAGTAACACATTTAATTAGAAATAATACGGTTATCCATTAATAATAGTTAAAATAATTAATGAAAACAATAAAATTATCAATTAAGAATAATACAAATCTGTAATCATTGCTTATTGTCGCGGGGCACCACCCTGGTTACAGGGACCAACAATTCAATCTTTAAATATCAGTCTCAATGATATAGGTTATATTAATAATCTCAATATTTAGTATTAATGATTATATAATAAACAATGAAGGGTTTTAAGTTCGAACACAGGCTATAGTAATCCAGCTGTATACACATACATATGCACAAATAATCACAGAAATACAAATACTTTAATTACAAAAGTATTTATTAAAAAGGGGAAATAAAGTTAATGTTATTTCAATGATTCTTCATTTAACAAACTCCAATATTTCAAAGATGGTAACAACAGCAACACTTATCACAATTGTCACACATGTAATCGGAGTATCTATGTGTGTGTGTGGTCGTGTGTGTCTGCCTGTCTGTGTGTGTGTGTGTGTGTGTGTGTGTAAGAAAGAGAAAGGGGAGTGGCTATGGCGTAGAGACGTGGTGACGTCATCTGGCCGAGTTCAAAGTGATGTTACATTCACGTACTTTCAAGATGGAGGTTACCTTAGTGAAGCCACGTTGCGAAAAGCAAAATGGCTGCCGGTCACTGACCTTAACAAAGGGGATCTTTAAGACAAAGAGATTTCTTATCTCGTGGTTTTGGCGCCGAATGGCGTCTAGATGTATAAATGCTCGTTAAATCTAGATTTCTCCATGTAACATGAAATGTATAAATGTAGGTCGGGACGTGTGTAAAAACAGGTTTAGGAGGAGGAGGAGGAGGAGGAGGAGGAGGAGGAGGGAGGAGGGAGGAGAGAGAGAGAGAGAGAGAGAGAGAGAGAGAGAGAGAGAGAGAGAGAGAGAGAGAGAGAGAGAGAGAGAGAGAGAGAGAGAGAGAGAGAGAGAGAGAGAGAGAGAGAGAGAGAGAGAGAGAGAGAGAGAGAGAGAGAGAGAGAGAGAGAGAGAGAGAGAGAGAGAGAGAGAGAGAGAGAGAGAGAGAGAGAGAGAGATCGAGCAGGCAGTCTAGTTACGTGAGATTTATCTTTTAACAGATGTAAATCTCCGCACAATATCTCTGACGGTAACACGCAAAAAGGGAAGCGCCGGCTCTGTACCGCGCTCTTCTCAAAAACACAATAAACAAAGGAACCGGATGTGTCGTCTCGGCCCGCCGTGTAGCACGGCTAAAAACAGATCAGCGATCTACAAACAAACATACAATCAAACAAATGACACGCTTAGTATTTAAACTAGTCTCTGCCCAGACAATAAAGCCTCTTACTGTGACCTCCGCGGTGTTGCTTGCGCGTGGGGCGCGGATTTCCCGGAAGTCCAGTGAATCTGTCGTTAAACTTCAGGATGCGTGCGAACGGGCGGATTCCTGGAAAACAAATCAGTGTCCTGGCCTCTTAAGCGGTGCTCCGGTGGGTCTCGTGGTTGCAACGGAGGTCAGCGCTGGACCGAAAAGAGCGAAGTCTCTTGCTCTTGGAACGAAATCGGCTTTGTCTCTTCTGCAGGGATGAGCAGCGGTAACGCCGCTGTGGATTTGGAAAGAAAGTCTCTGAGCTCGGCCAGCGAGCGAGTTCCTGTGCACGGCCTTTTCAAGTTAAAAACAAAAATAGTCTCTATCAAAGTAAGATCAGACTTAACATAAAAGAAAATGAAAGAAATGAAAGAAAATAACTCTGGTTGCCCCCTTTAGCAACTAAATCATCTGGAAAGACCCGGAGGGGTCTGTTGACGTCTTCAG
Source organism: Platichthys flesus (assembly GCF_949316205.1). Classification (NCBI taxonomy): domain Eukaryota; kingdom Metazoa; phylum Chordata; class Actinopteri; order Pleuronectiformes; family Pleuronectidae; genus Platichthys; species Platichthys flesus. Next base: position 4,646,902 of record NC_084948.1, on the reverse strand, counting down.
AGCAGGGAAAATGGCAGCGATTGTTGATGTCTCAGTGGTTTTATTCTACCTGAGAGGTTCTGCCTCCTTGAGGTGCTGGTCATAGGATGATGCTGGCTTTAAGCCAATTGAGTGTCAGAGTTGGACCTCAGTGGGCGGGGCTTGGAACTCAGCGGGGGTCCTGAAGGCGCTTCAGGACATTTTCCAACCACCAGGGGGAGATTCTCAGGCCTGCTGGAGAATGTTTTCCCTCCAAAAGTTTTACAACCCTTTGTCCTCACCGTCGGCTCCAGTGTCTGGTGCTCAGCCTCTGGACTGTGGCCCAACAAAACACATCAACCTTGTGTTACTGTATAATTGGAAAGCAATAAGTGGATCCTAATCTGAATCCAGAGCCGGTGGAACTGTATAAGAAGGTAGCTCTGATGTTGCTTGACAGAAGAACAAAAAACATAACCAGAGAGGACATAGACAACAGGATGGAGGAGAAGTGAGGAAGAAAAAGAAAGAGAGGCGGACAGAGTAAAGAGAGGAGGGGAATTTGAAGCAGGGATTCTCTAACCATCGGGGCTCCTCTGTGTCAGTGACAGAATATGAATCATTTTGCTGTTAAGTGGCGAGCAGGTTTGTCAGATGGTATTTCATTGTTACACAGACCTCAACGTAGCAGTTAACCTGCAGTGTCAGAGTCTCAGAGCACACTCATTTAAAATATCTCTATGACTCCTGTCAGGGGCAATGACAGGAGTTTGATGCTTTGTTAAGATGTAAATGCAAATGGCTATTGTCAATTTTATCCCTCTGGCTGAGTCGAAGGAACCTGATACCTTGAGAAATACTAGCAGATGAAACTAAATATAGAAAGTCCACGGTGTCAATATATGACAACTCCTCATACAGCCCTTAAAGTAATGTCTTTTGCAGAGAACCTCTCGTACTTTTGCAGATCCAAGGCTACGTATTATCACGCTCCATATTTTGTGAAAAAGGAAAATTCACTCACTACCACTCACCACGATGTAGATGGAGGGTTGGCTGAAGTGTTTAAGTTCACGAATCACTTCAGGAGTCTCAGGAGTCATAGCCAAAGTACATGGTGACTCCTTCTTCAGACTTAAATAAACAATAGAAAAATCCTGCTTGTGCGGTGTCATCCAAGTGTCAGGAAGCCGCGACATTCATATTTGACTCGAAGCGTTTTTAAGCCTAAATCCTCCTCCTCTGTGGCGCATTCACATTCTCACGGTGACCACGAAAACTCTCGCCATGGGCGTTCAGATCGCTATGTCCGCTACCATCGCTTCCTGCGGTGCTAGCCATTGTTACACATGATGTAAATTATGCCAATTCAGTGTTGGGGTTTTCTGGCACTTGGATGACACCACACAAGCAGTATGAAAGTTTGTTATTTATTTTTTTGCTGTTTCATTACGTCTGAAGAAGACCTTCGCTGAAACACTGTTTACCCATGAGACTCCAAAAGTGTTTTGTGGACTCAAACACCCCCCCTCCATCGCCATCGGGGTGAGTAGATATTGAGTGAATTTAAATTTTTCTGTGAACTATCCCTTTGAGGTGGCTGAAGAGTAACTGCAGTGTATAAACATCCTCAACCTGCTGTGCATTATTTTGCAAGTGTTTACTGAACAAAGCAAGTCATCATGTCAATATCACTGCAATCAATGATTTCCGGCTGTCAACTCTCATAGATCTCAAGAAACAGATTTTCTCTGGGAGTAACTGTGTGACCATCTGATTATATAATAACACAATGACAAACTACACAATAAATGCATGAGTATTTGCAAATTGGTTGGTGCTATACCTTTGCACAAGAGGTTATGTTTTGTACGTCTATTAGTGAGCAGGTTTATGCAAAATCTGCTGGACAGATTACATTATGTATTTTTGTGGAGGGATGCAGGGGGGGGGGGGGGGGGGGTCAGGAAAGTACCCGTTACATTTTGGTGCAGATTCAACGAAATGGGAAGATACAGGAACACTGGGCAGCTGCATTGTGTCCGTGCACGGAAGTCGCTCTCACACCCACAACAGGTACACAAAAGAACAAAAGGCAAGTGCTTGTGTGACACTGGGAACTACAATTCATGCAACTTGTGGGTATTTGCACAATTGCAGATGAAACTTTGAGATCTAAATGCATCAGCGCTGCAAATAACACTGCACACAGCGATACTATTCAGCAACAGAGCAAAGTACCAAGTGAGAGTTATCTCATTATGAAAAGGTGTTTTTTTTCAGTATCAAACTGTAACAGGGAAATGTCATGTGCATTTGTTTGTCTCTCTCTTAAAAAGCAGGATTACACAAATCCTACTGAACTGATTTATGTGAAAGGTCATGGAGGAGAGTAGCCTGGATGCCAGACGAACTTAGCCCCTCCCACAACATTTTCGGTCGGGAAGTTCGGTCTGGAGTCGCTCCGTTGGGGAGAAATTATGCTCCGAACAGAAGCTGTTCGGACCAATCAGATTGTCAGGGCGGGCTTTATACGATGATGGACAGATGATCAACGGTAACGTAATCAACCACGTCATCAAAGTGTCCTTGGGTTGAATTCGTTCCCAACAAACATGCCTGCCGCTGGAGAGCTGAGATGCGTAGATGCTGCCATTGAGTCTGTTTTGGAAGACACCGACATTGCGTTAATTTTGAAAGAGGAACAGAGAACGCGGAGGTGACGCCAAAGAGCAGCACCGCGCTAATCCCTATCGCGGCGGCGCTTGGCTGTTCACACCGGACACTGAAGCGACGCTGAACCGCCGGGCAGCGCTAATAATATCACCTGTTGATCCAGTAGATTAAAAGCATATACTTACTTGTTGCTCCAACATTAAGCAACAGCGTCCCAACATTTGTCTTTCTTGGTGTTGTCTTTATACAACATGTTCCGAGGATCATACAACTCACTGTACTTCTCCACTTCAATTATTAATTTAATGTCATCCATGTTGAAGAACTTCGCTGTTTGCTCAGTTAAATGTCGGGTGTCGGGGATAAATTACGAATTCTTCACTCAAGCCGATGTGGAGAATACGTAGCCCCCCCTCTCTGTCTTTTTATCTTTATCACTGCTTGTGTGGCTGTAGTGGATGGGCAGAGGGGGACATTTAATAATGTCATTGGTAAAATTTTAACTCCAGGACAACAGAAGGGGAATTCAAAGTATGGGATGCATATTTGATCATTTATATCATATAAAATATGTCATTGATATCGTTTAAAATCATTTTTCAGTGTGTTTCCTGGTGCGATACATTCGCGTCAAGCGCAAAAAATAGACTTGACGCCGAAACGATGGCTGCACAGCACGAGGCAGCCTTGGCGCAGCGCGGTGCATCAGCCTTCGGTGTGACCAGCACAAAGTTTTAACATGGGAGTGAATGGGAGCCAGCTGTTATTTAAGGCTTGGCGCTGTGCTTAAGCATCGCTTTGGCGTTGCTTCAGCGTTCGGTGTGAACCCGGCGTTAGTAAATAACTCACAATGCGTTGCTTAACATACGTCACATACTACGTTGCTCTGATTGGTTGTAGGTTTATCCAAAAGAGCGAAGAGGCATTTTATTTCCTGGTTTGGCTGAAACACCCCCCCATAATCACAGCCCAATGGAGCGGTCTCAGACTCACATTCTGACTAGAATTGTGAGTCTGACAACGTCAGGCTAGGAGGAGAGGGGAATGATCCAAGAAAGATCCCATTAATTGTGGAGCAGATACAGATAATGGGTTGATCCAGGAACTTATTTCCACTTCCTTTAACATGACGAGACAGGGCATGAGCCTTGGTATGCACTCTGAGTTCCCTTCTTGTTTGGATGTGAAAACAAACGGCTGGCAGGACAACAACACATCCAAAGAATGTTGGATTTGACAGTGGAAAGTAAAATAGAAAATATTAAATGCTGTACTTGCTGTTGATTAAATGTCAAACTTGGATGCAGCTGAAGTGCTGGAGACAGTTTGCATCTTATCCCGACAAACAAACCGAGACTTTTATCATGGTTTGGACCAGACTATTGTCTGTCTACTGCAGTGTAGTCTGCACCATGTGTATTGTGTTTCCTCATAAGCCTCATATAGCTTGATAACAAATGGTGTTTATCTGGTGCAGTTGGCTCGGAGGCCAAAATCCGCTCACCATAAACTCTGCTGAATCGTCTCCCTGCATCAGTGGGGATGACTCACTCAACACAGATGACTTGTCTCTCTCTACGCTGGCTGTGACTAGCTCTTGGCAGGGATCTGGGCCATTACACTTCATCATCTGTAAAAGTAACACTGCAAACCAATGGGCCAAGACTTTCCCTTCGCCCTCATTTTCTAGATGGTGTTTGATTAAGTGTGAGGTTATGTGCTTACAAGTTTGGGTTTGACTTTACTTCAAATTACTTTGTAATGCAATAATTAAGCTCACCCTATTGGCAGTTAATTAAAAGTTCAAGTGCATTCTTGGTCTGATAAACACTTAGCATACCTTTGGGCATAATTCAAAAAAGTGGAAAGTATTGAATATCATATCTTGAATATTCCCCCATCAAACAGATTAATTAAAAGAAGAACCTATATGCTGCAGGTACATAGGAAGACAGGCCCTATCGATTGGCAACACTTTTCACTTCAAACTGTATTTCGGCTCAACATCCTCATTCAGTGTTGGGATTGATCATTAACTATGCTTCTTAAAATGCATTGCTCTTTTCAATGCTCTACCCATCTTTCTCTCAGCCTCGGGGATTACCCCGAGGCCCCGAACAACTCCAGTTGTTGCAATAAACCTTGCAAAATCACACAGTCATATATTATATTAAAAATATGTGGAAGAAATTAAGAAATATAAAAAAAAAAAATCTATATTTACAAAAAATCCCATTCTTTTGTATATTTAAATGCTCATACATAAATAAACAAGAGCAAAAGGGTATTATTGGGGTTTCATTACTGAGGCCGTTTCTCTGCTTGGGTTCTGCGGATGCTTTTATTTTTCATTATTATAAATCCTTACCAAAGAGCACCCACAGCCTTTCCTTGGAATATTTGTTTTGAACAACTGACCTTCCAGGTCCCTGCATAAACATCAAGCCAAGAGCTGCTGAAACTGCAAACAAAACCTAAAATAAATTATTGCTACACTGACCTAAAATGTCTTCCAATGTTCTGGGCAGCATCTATTGTGCTATTGGTGATCGTGGGGAGCTCAGGACATTCTGCTGTCTGTCCGTGGCATCTCCAGGGTGTTGAACCACAGCAGGTAACGATGGGGCATGCTGGGTGTTTGATTACTCCGGACTGGTGTTACCATGCTGGGCTTGGCTCTGCTGTGCGTTCAGGGAGTTAGTCCAAAGCTGACCGGGCATTCTGTTCACCTCAGTAGACTGGACTTCCTCTCTTACCAGGAGTACACGTAGCTGTTAACTACTGTCTTGATTGTTAGTATTGCTTCTGATCATATTCATGATGTGGCGATTAGGGGACAAAGAGCAATCCAGTAGATGATAGCCTTTTACACCTTTTACACTTTGGTTTGTGGCATGAGCAGGGGGGGAGCTACTGATTAGTTTATTGGTTCCAGTAACCACAATAACGAAATATGATCAGAGCTAATTATTTGAAAAAATGCACAATTGTATGAGGGTTAAACTGGAAAGGATAGTATTGTTGCATTTTGACAACTACTTTAAAATATAGTGATTATAAAATCATTAAACTGTTTTCATGAGAAGCACTAATGGCGGGTGTCCTAGTTAAGTGTAGTGGAGAATCATGAATGGTGTTGAATCAAACTGGAGGGCTCAACCAGTAGCAATCAAATAGCTTCCAGTGCAGCAACCATCTCTATTCCTTTAAAAGATGTGCAACACAAGGAAGTACAGTATATGTCCAGTGCAATGTATACAAGACAAAGAAAGTTGCTGTCATGTCATTTTGCACTGCAAGCAAACATATGGAACCGCTAGAAATGTTCACCACATTCACAAGATACTTATGTTGACAAAATGTATTTAAGTTCTATGGCCCTCGGTGTTTCCAGTGTATCTTTAGATGATATAGCTTCCTCATGGTTTTCAATATAGTAATTTAAAATGTCGGCCATCACACCTTCAGTGCTCCACTCCTCATAACAATTACTTCAGCTACGACTTCTTTTCTTTTGATGCAGGCCCACATGTGTTGTACTAACTAACTAAATTAAATCAAGAAAATGACTTCAGGCCAAAAGTGTTGAATACGAAGACAGTTTAATATGGTGTCTGGCAGAGCAATATATCTCTAAATGGGTTTTGCATTTAAAGCGAAAGACACGTTGTTAAAGGGGAAGAGAAAAGGAGGCGAGAGGAGGTTAAAGAGGGGAGGCTCAGACTGTGACTGACTGATTAAAATGACATTCAAGGTGTCAGATACAGAGCTTTGGGGAGATTTCGTATCCACTCCTCTCACACACTGTTCCTAATTCACCAAATGTATCAGCCTAATACAGTCCACTGGCCCTGTGAAATGGCATTTTAGATGGGTCAGCTAAAATACTTGTTAAGTAGAATGAAGAGAGGAGTGAGACTGAGGGATTGGGTTATGTTTTAAGCTGTGAGGTTGAATCTAGTTTTGTCATTGCACACATGAAAGTAGAAGTTTCATATAAATTAACTAAAAGACTGACAGCTTTGACGAAGAAAATAAAATAATGGTTGGTATCTGGATGAAGACGTGTACAGTTTCAAGCGTAGGCATATCCTGTGCTTACAGGCATATAATTACAGAAAAAAATAGACTGCGGCAACTTTAAGTACGCAGATGCTTTAAATATCATAAACGTAATGTAACATGCACTTTGGTTTTATCTAAATGTGATCTAAGAGAGTGTAACATAGAAACCTGACCCTGGTGTCCTCAAAAAGGACATCTGCAGACGACGAATCAGCAAAAATATAAATATATAACTGGGCCAAAACTGGACTGGGTAGTGTGCTGAGTGCAGAAAGCACAGACACACACTCACACATGGATACACAAACAGTAAACACACATGGACACACAGCTTGGCTAATACAGAGCTATGTATCAGCTGGAATTTTCTACTCTTAAGGGAAATGGGCTGTGACAGACATTACCGCAGCTCACACAGTCTGCATGAGAAAGAATCCTTGCACGTACCATGGAAACCCACCCAAGGTTACACTGCACCCTCAACACAGAGGGAGGAAGAAAGAAAGAGCAGGAGGAACAAAACAGAGAGACAGAAAGACGGACAGACCGAAAAAGATGGACGGGGACAGACAGATATTTTCATCAAACAATGACTTTGGGGAAATAGATAAAATAGCTGCACATGCGGCTGCTGACTCTTAATCAGTCGGTTTCTTACTATTGCATAAGAAACGAGTAGGAGCTTAAAGTCAGGGGTGACTTTACAACACACTTTGCACTCTAATGCGCACCAGTGTTGAATTAAAGAAAAGCCCCTCGGCACCGTTCAACCACTATACAACCAGTATAGGGTAATTGAGAGTCCAGCCACATGCCACACACGTCTACAGAATCTGAAATCCAAAATACCCACTATCCCATCCCAGCCACGTTTCCATGGATATGGACGTCTGAAATCCTTGGCCTCCAACACCACATCATTTAAGCATGGTCAAAACAAACAATATATGCCATCACACGCACACACCAGATGTGTGGATTGCAAACATGCAGTATCTAGCTTAATGAAGGTGTGCTTGGGCGTAATGACAGCCATCAGGACCTCTTGGTGTTATTATGCATGTGCTGCCGGATATAAAAGGATTTACATTCACCTACATTCCTGAACAGTTTCTTTTTAGAAGAATGCAGTCAGAAATTATAAATTTTATAGCCACAATCTGCCATATGTTCATCGATTAAACACAACTATCTGCCACCCAGTGTCGTGGTTACATCCATCAGCTGAGCACTGATCAAAGAATGTGGGAAACTATTGCCCTTCTCATTAAATCAGGGATAAACATTATCACATGGTTTTTGTGAGAACCAGGTGTTTACAGTATCCCTCGCCTGCAGCTACCACAGTAAATGAGATCAGGGTTTCGGTCTTACCTGATTTGAATGCCACCTGTGAACAACACAATGACAGGACTCGTAGAATCATCTTCTTTTTCACTGGGCAAATGAGCATAATTCAAAATTAAGTGAATAACACAAATATTTGAATCAATTCCTTATCAAAGGCAGGCAGAATGGATGATTTAATACACAAATCATGTTCTGACTGCAGATTAAAGGAAAGAGGATTGGTTTGCTTCACTTAAAGTAGATTCCAAAGCTCCCCACTGATTAGCAACAACATTGATCATGCATTTTTGACTTCGACGAGGCAAATGTCCAAGAAAATGATTGAGATTACTAAATAAATGTAAGATTACAGATGGTTTGAAAATATATATTTCGTGGACCACAACGTATAAACAACATACACACACACACACGTTCTCTCAGTTTGTTTAAGGTGAAGGACTCCTGCCGAGCACTGTCTGGCAAAAACAAATGAAAAACCTCGTACAAACTGTGATAAATGGATCACTTGATGAAATGTTAAATGAGTTGTTTGTTTGTGCACTGGCCCCAAAGTAATGGCTGGCTCCATTTCCTCTCACTCAACCCCAGACCAAAGCTAGCTCTGCTTAAAGAGACAAAAAGGACGAGCAGGAAGCCGGAGGAGAGGAACTGAAGACAGGTAAGAGCATTGCATTTCCGTCTACGTGGGTATATAATCAATTTACCGTCTGATATGATGAGATGTGCAACTTATACCACTTGACTTTGTTAATATATATTTAGACTGATTTATAGATAGATAGATAGATAAACAATCTATTGCTAGTTTACTAGGGGAATAAAACCTAAAGTAACTCTCCTCGTACACTCAGGTAACCCCACAAGTCAGACAATTCAAAAGAACAGGAAGGTGTGAGGTTATTTCGCACGCAGTCTTAGGAACAAGGTTACAGCAACTGCTGGCCTCACTAACAAGGCATTCAACATCCTAGATCTGCCCCCGGATCCACACCATGCTGTAATGGATTTCTCCCTGACTGATACCACATCCTTCTACCAAAACATCTGAAATCCATTGTATTCAGCAATTGTGTTATATTGCCTTTAATCAAACCAACCAACAAACAAACAAACAGATGGCCAGGGATAAAAAATAACTTTATTTGCGGAGATAACAAATAAAGGTTTGGTTATTGAAGTTGGTTTCTCCTCTGATTACAGGGCAGGTGGTTCGATTCAAATTAGGGGCATGTGGATAAGTAGATAAGATGCAAATTGAAAGAGCCACAAAAACAAAAGCAGGATAGCTGTTTATTTTAAATTTCTTAAATAGATCATGTTTATAAATATTGGGTTTTATTTAGATGGTGACTCCGCAGCCGTAGTCCGGGTGGTTTTTGGGCTGAATTACATGGTATGATATGTAACTAATAGTATTACCCATTATGGGGATCTTCTTCAATATATCCAGTAACATAATTAAGTCACTGTTAATGTTATTAATTAAGCTGGCAGTGTGTAAGTGATATGTTCCACTGTTGCTAACGTACATTAAAGGTCTTTGGAGTCTATTTATTAGAAGAACTGTCTGATTACTGCAAATCCCCTGATTTGACCAGGGGAGCAATTAACCATCTACTCAATTTAATGAGCATGAATTTAAGAGCGTTGAAAACAAATGTCATCTCCCAGGTGCTGCTATTTGCGTGGATGACTGAGTCACAAAGGGTACTGCTCTCTGTCACGGTTGAGCCGGTCGTACCTTAAAATTAAAGCCCCAAACTAAAGTGCAGCGTGTTTTATAGCTGACACAATAATCACCACACATTAATTTCTCATCCGCTGATGTCACAGCATTTTTTGCTTTTGCTGACTTCGTCGGGGTTTGAGGTTTGATATTTCCCACCTGACTCTGAGGTCTTACTTCTACCTTGCAGTCTCCACCATTCAGTTAAATAGTGGGCTTCCTTTCTTCTGAGTTTGTAAACAAATATTTCAGGCATGCTGAAAGTGGGCTACTATATATCTAACTGCACCTTGCAGCCCTAACAAAGCCTGATTCCATAGCATCCAATGAATTAAAGATGCAGCATACATCAAGTTTCCTGTATAAACACGAGTTAGGACACACGTATAGCTTTGAGGTATTTTGAAGATAAAAAATATTGTGACTATACATCTCACAGATATCTTCACACTAGGTTATTATTATTGTGTTTGTCTGTTAACTGTAATAAATAAAGCATCATGTCCTCAATCTGTAAAGATCTGGCAGTTACGATTTTGTAGAAGTGTTTTCTGTTAACTGTTAGATCTCTGTTGTTTTGTGTTTGAGTTGTTTTCATGTGTGCATTCTGTTTCCTGTTTTATTTTGTAGTCTCTGTTCCTTGTGGGTTGTTTTGGTCTTCACTTCCTGTCTTGGTGATTGTCTGTCTGACTCCTCATGTGTTGCACCTGTGGCCAATTACCCCTGCCTTCCCTGTGTATATAAGCCTCTGTCTTTCCCTTTGTCCTTGTCGGATTGTCTGTTTTGCTTCTTGGTTTTTGTGGTTCCTGTTCGTCTACCCGCTATCCTGTGTTCCTGTCCTGTCCTGCCTTGTCCTGATTCCCTGAGCCTCTTCACTTTGGACCCCTCGTATAAGCTTCCTTGTCTTTTTGTTTAGTTTAGTTCTTTTTACATTAAATAAGTTGTTTTTGTTAAACATCTCTGCATCTGGGTCCATCTCCTTGCAGAAAGGTGACACAATCAGCTGAGAGGAGCACACAATTCCTCTTGGAAATAGAATATATGCTTTCAGGACTTTTTGACTTGTGGGACACAGGTCATGGGAAACTAATAACTTTAATAATTGCTACCCGCACTTTGGTTAATGAAAATCTAGAGGTCTATTAAGAAAACTACTACACGACGAAAAGACTGCAGGGTTAAGTGTCCATGTAGAAAGAGATACAACCATGAATGATATTCATGAAAAGAGTCTGACAGGAAAAGGGACATGGAAGAGAAACTGACCCCACCATAAATCATGAATTCTAATGCTCTGCCGAGCAAAGCAAGACACGTCCACACGTATGCATTACATAAGGCCAGTCAGGTAAGAACATTAATAAATCATGAGGGAAATTCTTAGATTCGCTTCGTCACCAGTTTATATATACAATTCAATAATACAGCGCCGTTAGAAATCAAATGACTGTGAGGATATTGTATGAAAGCTCATTCTCTACCGACAGAGCATCACATTGTTCTATGTTTAAATAGCTGTTAGTGATGTTATTTATTCATGAGAGAAATCTCTCAATATTGAAGACAAAATATGTTCAAGCTAGAGGGATAGAAACAATTTGACATTTGTAATTTGAGTTTTTCTTTTAATGTAAATATTATAGTGTTATACTGAACAAGTGTTTATGTAGGAGATTGTTAGGCCTGTCTTTTTATCTGTTTCCTGATTATTGTGAGACTCCAACAGCACAGTATAAATCCAAATAGAGCATGTTATTACATGAATGTAAATAAAGGATGTATGCACTCTGAAGTAAAAACACTGTAAGCAGACTCTATAGCTGAATATATAGGAACTACAGACGCTACCTTCAAGAACCTAAAACAATATAATGAAAGAAAAGAAGCCACAAGTAGGAAAAGTGGCCGAAATCAAACAAGGAAAAGTTTTACAACACAAGTGAATTTGAGTGTGCTCTGTTTGCATATCCACACAGCACTCAAATATAAATAAGCTCAAGTAAGTGTGGACATGTGGGCGAGTGTCAGTGAGTATGGCTGTCGCTCTGCATATAAACCATTGCTGTAGCCACAACCCTTGAGGGAAAACAGGCATCATTAGGCTGCTTGATAGTATCCATCTCTACTGATGGGGACAGCATGACATGTTGGGAAAGGGCTAAAGAAAAGCCCAGTGTGTCACTTCAATGTACTGTTCCCTGTAATCCCCAGATCGTCACATGGAGGCAGGAAGCATCACAGCGTGACCACATGAAAAAAATATAAAATAAAATCCTCATCTCAATGACAGCCAGCCTTGACAGCTTTTACTTGAACATTTGCTCCCCACCATTTGGCTTATTCCTCCCCCCTTCTCTGTCCTCCAGATAGACCAGAGGTCTTCAACAGGGGGTCCGCGGAGGTACTGCAGGGAGGTCGCGAAATGTTTGGTTGATTCGATTTTTTTTAATATTTAAAAAAACAAATTAGAAATTTTCTAACCAATTTTGTTCCCACTAATTTAAATGTGTTTAAATACACATTAACATGCATCCAACATATTGAGAGGCTGATTTGACCCTCTGCCTGACAACCTCTATCCGTCCAAGGTTAGATAAGTTGTGTGCTACCCATCAGGGTCCGACATCTCACTAGTGTGGGAGTATCTGTGCCATCCACAGATGGCTTGATGATTCACTGTCTCTTCTACATGTATGTTTAAAATAAAAACATGAATCTGTGAATTACTTTAATAGCTCAGTGTCGTATTCAAGATGAATGTTTATAAATGGCAGTGGCATGGCCAACCGGTATGTAGCACATGTTTAAATTAAAAACATGAATATATGAGCCTGTGTTATATTTGAATAGCTTAGTATTGAATGCACAATAACAGGGTAGCTATGTTTGTATATGTCACTAGGCCCAGATTAATAAAAAACACAATTCTATACAATATATATAGTAGGGGGTCCCTGCTCTATCTCTCCACCAGTTTGGGGTCCTTGGCCTGAAAAACGTTGAAGACCCCTGAGATAGACTGATCTAATAGATTGGAGCATGTCCCAGTGGAGAGCCCTCCAACCAAGAAACATGCAGGCCTGCTGGTCGCTCTGGTCCACTAAACTCTGAGAAAATCTCAGATGCTTATGCCCATCGGAGAGACAGAGGGCAGCCGCATCAGGGCCTCTACCTGGATCAGAGATGATGGAGTTTATTCAGGTTATCTTTATCTGTGCTGTAGTGGCCTCTCTTCTGGTGCAGTCCTTGCCACTCCAAATGCTTTCTTTTTATATCCCCATCACTTATTCCTGGATGGAGCTGAAATCCACCTCAATAGGCAGCAAATCATTTTAAGGGAAAGCCGGATAAGATTCATTATCTAGCCTCAACCCTAATGGAGAAGCAGCACAAATCCATGAAGAGGGACTTGAGTCCATTAACTTGTGCTTCCGTAGCTGCCAGAAGAGGCATGGACCCATGCCTCTTCTGGCGATTTGCCTCTTCTGGCAAAATCACCTGGGTCCAGGTGATTTGCTGGACAGTGGTTTTCTTTTCTTTCAGAGAAGAAGGTAGAATGATGCCCATTGCTTCTATGGATGGAAAATATCGAATGGATTGCCATAAATATCATGACAGAAATCCATGCCCTATCAATACCAATTGTAATAATTGAGGAAATCTCCTGCTCTTCTATCGCAACAATCCAATATGACCAGTGTTATGGTTCGTGACCACATATTGTACAGAATTAAGTTCTTCTCCTTGAAATCCATCTTCAGAAGTAGTGAGGAGCTAAGTGGCAACACTTCTCACCCATTTCCACCATTTTCTCTGCAAGACACTACTCGTAGTGATGCTGTCCAAAACGTAAGTTCAACACAGACAGCTCAGAAACACAGACAGCTCAGAAACAACTGACATGCATCTGTTTCTCGAACAAGATTAGATCATGAAGCTGCACTTCATTGAACATGACATCAAGATAGTGAGAGCTAGAGGTGTGTGTGTTTTTTTTTTTGTGTATGTGTGTGTTTGTGTGTGCATTCTCACTCAACAAAGATGACGGATAACAAATAAAATGAAATAACCATGAATATGCCATATAAAGCATAATGGCAGTAATAAAATGGAAGCAATAGCATAGATGTACTGTATATGCTCTAGCACAAAGCACTTTGAGATGGATAAATATACTGCATGCTCGATTACACACAATGTGGGAACCAAAGTGACTAATTGCAATTATGAAAAAAACAGTTGAATAACAATGATTCATGGCTCAAAGTTAATGAGGACACATCCCCCTCTGTCTCAGTGGTAGAGAAATGCTTTGAGTGTTTCCATCTGTCACTTTCTCCTTGTTGTCGTTCCTGCATTTCTATCTGCTACTTTCCATCTCATCACATTCTCTCTCTCTCTCTCTCTCTCTCTCTCTCTCTCTCTCTCTCTCTCTCTCTCTCTCTCTCTCTCTCTCTCTCTCTCTCTCTCTCTCTCTCTCTCTCTCTCTCTCTCTCTCTCTCTCTCTCTCTCTCTCTCTCTAAGCCACTGTTCCTCCATCACAATTATGTATTATATAAAATATAATAATGGCGGCATATTATATTATGCTAATGAAATCTTAGCATGGAGCATCACGCAGCATCACCCATGTTTGTCAAACAAAAGCCTATATTGGTTTGGGGCTATTTGGGCCACATCTACTATTTTACTGGGCCACGAGAAGGCTAGAAGTTCTGCTTCATTTATACCAAGCAACTTTCTAATAACATGATGATTCACAGTAGAATAAGAAACAGCTACTTTCTACCAAAAAGTTCCAGGTCTTACATGGAAATTATACTGCTGATGGATTTTAAAAAGCATGATTGATTTTTTTAATTAAATTAACTGTTTCTACCATCAAAACAACGGCATAGACAACCTGGAAATCCATCACCTCAAAGTAAAACTTTTAACTGCCACTACACTATACTAGGAGTGAGCATGTGGCCTTGGCGAAAGTCATCAAGGAAGTAATAATGGCACAATACTATAAGGAGGCTAATGAAAAAATATGAAGCTTGTGTCAACACCATTGAGAAAGGAATTGAAAGTATGCGGTGAATTTTGTGACAGCACACATAGATTTAAGAATGAATTATTAAGAAACAGGCAAACTGCCCACTGATCGTTAACTATATGGCGTCAATTTCTTGCTGTATGGTTGAGAGCAGAGACAAAGGACTGGTAGGGCACTGAAGAAATTTGCTATTTTGTTAGATTTTACGTTAAATATCTTTTCTTCCCAGTGCATCAGAAATAAAATTGAATACTTTGCATCAGGTTCAATAGAATCGTCATTTTGAACTGTCAAATTGCAGCACACAACAAAGCCTGCTTAGTAACACTGCACTTGAAAAAATTCCCAGGGGAATGAGTTTATTGGATGTCCTCACTGAGCAGTTAACACAGAAGGCAGTATGTATTGCTCACCACACCAGGCAGAACCACTGTATGTACAGCGATTGGCTCAGCCATTAAGAGCCCGGGACCCGGCCCTGATCTAAAGTTAAGAAGAGATGATAACTTAATTATTATTCCAACAAATATGACCAAAGATGTAATTTAAGATCTGATCCCATAAAAATAAAGAGCACTTTTGAACTATTCTATCAAAAGTTGTATGAATCAGAGCACGTCCATGATAAGAAAGTATGTGCAGATTTGTTTTGAATCGTTACTTTAATCTAACATGAGGGCGAGTATTTATTACTCGCCCTCCAAGGGCACGCTAGAGGAACTATGAAAAGCCATTGAATGTATGAATAAAGGCATATTGCTTGGCCTGGATGGATGACCTCCAGAATTACATATTTCATGTGGGGCCCGGCTCAGCCCTCTGCCATTGGATACGTTTTGCTTTTCTTTATATTAGTAGAGCTACCTTTTCCACTCGAGCATCAATATTTATATAATTCATATTTTGCTTAATTAGAACCACCCTATTCGTTGCATGGTACTCATGATGTTTTGCATTTCCTTGATTTACTAAGTGGTGAAATCGCAAAAAAATGTGCTCCCTCATTAAAAATCAATACAAATTATCTACCAAATCTGACATTATTCAACAAACCCCCAAAATAAGCAAAAGCCAAATACATCATATGTGGATTTACAAAGACACTGTATACAAACACAGAAAAACTACTTTTAATGAATAACACATAACTCATTGTATTGCTGTTGCACAAACTGAATACATTATTCAAACATTCACAGTGTGGGCAGGAAAATAGCTGAATTCCCTCAAATAAGAACATCAACCAAAGTCAAGTGGAGTCAGATGTTAGCGAATGTTAATGACGCCAGTTGTGGATCAGAGCTAGTTTAAATAATAGAATATCTACAGATCTACCACAGTTGTTTTTTCACAAGAAGCATCTGCTCACACAAAAAGAGGTCTCAGAAGGCCTTCAATCAATAATAGTTTATTTGCATGAAGCTATAGAGAGGAGACAATGTAGCTCAAAAAGCTCACATACTTATCGGCCCCCACTGGCTGTCTATAAATGGGGATGATTTAGCTCTGTGGCCACCCTCCCATGAAGGAGGTGTCCAGCTTAGATGAGTCCACAGGCACAATGCAGAATGCTCAATGAGGTAAAAAAAAGAACCTAGGCGCACCCTGACATTCCACAGAGCCACTGGGGAAACTTGTTGTTTATTGAAGAAAATAAGGTTAAATCATTGTGGAAGGAAACACAGGGCTACGTGTGGCATAAAAAGGACACTGCAAAAAAGGTGAAGTACGATTTAATGCTTTTCTGCTTCACTGCCTCCACAGCTTTCCATTGTAGAAAGAAAGGTAATTCCGAAATACACACATATATTTCATTATGACAAAACACAAAATACTATTTGATCATTAATACAAACTATGGAAAAGGTATCTCCTGCCTCTACTTCACACTTTGGAATACATGCATCCGATACTTGATTGGGATGCAACGTCACTAAGATAGATGCTGTGGTGCACCTTTCTTCCTTTTGTTATCAGGAAGCTGAAAACAAAGCCTATTTTTAGTTTAAAAACACAATCCAGAACTATGCAACCCCTCACCTCAGTAATTATATTAATGGTATGGCAGTTGTGAAAGCATATTGCTACCAATCCTAAATCTCCACCTGCATAGTTCTTGATGAATCCTTTTATCGTGTGTGTGTGTGTGTGTGTGTGTGTGTGTGTGTGTGTGTGTGTGTGTGTGTGTGTGTGTGTGTGTGTGTGTGTGTGTGTGTGTGTGTGTGTGTGTGTGTGTGTGTTTGAAATTCAGTTAGTTTCTCAACAGGAGAAAGTCAGTGTGATGGAGAGACCTGAAAGTTTCCTCGCCTCACCCCTTCAAGCTGGAACTAGACAGATCCTCCAGCTGTGTACGGATTTGTGGTCACAGCATAAATGAACCAGCCAGTTCCTTTTATAACTTCATTATGAGAGGGGTTTTATTGCTGGACCCAAACAAATTCAATATAACTTCACATCAAACACAGTACAGGCCATCTCACCACGGTGAATTTGTAGCTCTGTAGGTCCACATGTGAAAGTGCCTCCTCTAAATGAAAGGGGTTTGTGATCTCAGCTCAGCTTTGATTAAATATGAGCTCTACAGGGCCCAGAGCCTCCAGAGCTGAGCAACGCCTGGCACACTTTCTGCTTCTGAGAGATCATTTGGTGCCGTGTAACACGAATCCCCAGTGGTGAAACGTCCCCATGGGCAAACCGCTGTGATGCGAGAGAGACAGATACAGTGAGTGGGCTTTTGTGTGTGTGTGTGTGTGTGCGTGTGTTTGTGTGTGTGGGTGGGGGGGGAAGCTTGTCTGTGAGAGAGACGGAGAATAAGAGATGCAAAAATAAATAAATAATCCATTTTGAACGTAAACTTAGTCGTTGAAAACGCCTCTGTTTCCTTACAAACAGGGAGTCTGCATCTCTGCTGCCTTGAATGAATAGAAGAGGGAGGATTCAATGCAATATCAATACTAACAAGAAGGTGCATGATAGTGATGGTTAGAATACTGGTCTGTATTCACCACCAAGGAAACCTTGACTATATGGATGTATAACTGCCACAGCACAGAGCCATATGCCATCAACATGAAGTTATTGAAACCCTAAGTCTGGTGGCCTCTCAGTCTCTTTCTGGAGAACAAGGTGTTCTTCTCTGATACTCATTTTAGATCCAGTGGTCTGACACTCCCTGGTGAGAGAACACTCACCTTCTCAAGAGAAATTATTCGGCAGCCACAAGCTCATATGAAAACCCCACAGAATGATTTTTAGAGAGATAAAACAAAAATGCCAGCAGACAGAGTGGATTATGTGATCATATCACAGACATAGAGGAGCTGTGCTTATTTTGGAATAATCACTAAATCAGTAACCCACTTCCTCAGAAATGCATTATTTCATGAGTGGAACCTAGAAGGAGTGGTATTAGCAAAGTCACAGGGGACATCTTGAAGACATTAAAGGCTTTATCATATGTTTCAGTGCATTAATTCATTTGAAGAGCTTCTCCTCGATGGAAAGATGGATCCTGGATGCATGTGGACTGCAAAATGTTGAAAACACAGCTCTGTGATGCTCCTTTGTTTGACTGCTAACAAGCCTTATACCAACATCACAAACTACCAGAGGTGTGGACTCGAGTCACATGACTTGGACTCGAGTCAGACTCGAGTCATGAATTTGATGACTTTAGACTCGACTTGACAAAATGTAAAGAGACTTGCAACTCGACTTGGCTTAAACATCAATGACTCGTGACTTCACTTGGACTTGAGCCTTTTGACTTAATAAGACTTGTTCTTTTCCCCAAAACCCAATTATTAAAAAGTATTTTATTAAGGAACGCTCTGTATCTTTCATTGTGTATGTGTGCATCTCTGTGTGTGTGTGTGTGTGTGTGTGTGTATGTGCTGTCGGCACAACATCCAATCAAATTAGATCCATGTTGTTTTGAAGCGACAGCATCCATCCAATCAATCTGCAGGTCAACCAATACCCCTCCTCCGGCGAACCGGAGGAGGGGTAGGGGGAGAGAGAGCTGCGCCTTATAACTTTTGTGGCCCGTACAGATTTGCTCCACACACCCCGAGCTGCACGAACAGGTGTCGGTCACCAGCAGCTCGTTGCCGCCTCCGTCGCTCGCTTTAAAATAGACTCATACCCGGGGTTTTAAGTGCATTTCGCCGCAAAAGTTGCAGCAGTGTTAGCCTCCAAAGCTGTAGCCCCTCCACGATCCCTTTGTCTCTGTGTATGCATGTATGTTCGGGATGGGCATAATCAATCGAGGAATTGATCATAAGAATTTCGTCGATGACATTGATATCCGAGCTGCCCTGAACGTAGCAAAGCGATGTTGTTAGCAGCTGAACGAAGCAGCCGGGAGCTAAGCCTCCGCTTTATATGGCGTACACTTAAACTGACATTTATTTTATTAGGTTTGCCTCTTTTAGGTGGCTTTAATACGTTTACCTGCTGACCCCTGTCTGCTTCTCTGTAATGGGTGTGCGTTGACAGCCATCTTCTGTGTGTAGTCCCTCATACAACCCAACTTCACAAATCCCGAAATAAGTTTTACAATACATGACCAGTGCTGTAATCTGCTACAGCAGCAACTCTAACGTGATGTTTACCACACACACACACAATACAAATCATATTAACACAATGTTTAAATTGATATTAATAATATGAGTAATAAAGAGTAGTTTCAATACAATTCATTTGTGGCTATAAGGGATTTTCTGACATCCGTTTTAATATGCTTACCTCTTACAGATTTGAAGAATACCAGATGAACAAAAGCATCCCAAATGAACCACAGCAGCCCTCAATCGCGCAATTCCTGGACAATCGTGTAGGGCATTACACCATGAGCCATCCAAAGCAGAAAGCTATCACCAACGCAATAATGTCAGACTTGATTATTGATTGCAACTTGCCCCTGTTTATTGTGGAAAACAAGAGTTTTCGGCATTTTCTGACAGTGCTTGACAGCAAGTATAGCCCAGTATGTCGCAGAACACTGACATCAAAAACAGAGAACCTCGCTGAAGAGAAACGTTCAAAATTAAAAACTCAATTGAGCAACACTGACCATGTTTCAGTCACTGTGGACATTTGGTCTGACCGAAAGATGAGGGGATTCCTTGGTGTCACTGTGCACTGGATAGACAGAGGGGCAGAGAGGATACAGCTAAAGTCCGATCTCTTGGCCTGTGAGCGTTTCAAAGGCTCACACACAGCTGAAAGAATCTGTGACCAATTTGAGGCAATATGTGATGAATACAACATTAAAGATAAACTGGACTACATTATTAGTGACAATGCTGCTAACATGCGAAAAGCATTCACTGTGTGCTTCCCCAGTGAACAAGAGGATGACGATGACGGAGATCATCTTGATGACCCTGAGCTCTGGTGTGACTTAAACCTGGAAGATCAGCAAACAGTAGATGTTGCTATGGCGAAGAAACAGCGCTTGCAGTGTTTTGCGCACACTCTTCAGCTGGTGCCGGGAGATGGTTTGAAAGAAACAAAAGTGGCATCTCCTTCTCTTTCAAAGTTATCAAAACTCAGCTCACTGCTGCACACAAGCACAACATTCAAAGATGTGTTTGATGCTGAATTGGGGGAACAGAAAGGCATCCCTGCTGCAGTCAACACAAGATGGAACTCAACACTGAGGCAAGTGAAGGCAGTTCTCCAGTGCAATCATCCAAAGCTTGGTGCTGTTCTAGAAAAGGCTGGGCACAGGGAGTTGTTATTCGCAGCACGGGAGTGGAATCTGCTGAAAGAGTTGGTTGCCATCTTGAAGCCATTTGGAGAAGCGACTGATTTGACACAGGGGGAGAAGGTCATCACAATCAGTGCTGCTGTTCCATCCATCTTGTCCCTCAACCACCACCTTGAGAAGATGAAGCCTCAAGTATGTTTCCTGAGTGGCCTGGTCAGAAGTCTCCAGGCATCCCTGAACAAAAGATTTCTTGGAATCTTCATCAACATGAAAATGGCCAGGACACAAGATGGGATCACTGCCCCCTTTTCAGATCCAGTCTACCTCAAAGCAGCTGCCTTGGATCCAGCCTTTTCTCTGTTGTGGGTGGAGCCCCATGTCCTGGTCAGTCGTGACGCCAAGTCAGAGGTGGTACAACGTGTTAAAGGTAAATGTTACTGAGTCTAGTGTACCTTTTTCCCACATAATCTGATATAATTGACTGCAACAATAATTAAGTATTTCAGTCTAACACACTGCATCACCAACACAAATGGTAATAAGGGCTCTTTTGTTTATGCTATTGTTTTTACATGTTTTGCCAGAATTGATCTTGCATGATGCTGCAGAGACTGAGCAACCTGTGCCTCTTGTTGATGAAGAAGAGCAAGAGGACCTTAGAGAAGGAGAAGGGCTGTTTGCTGCATACCATAAGAGGCAGAAGAAGGATGTTGGGACCACTCCAGCACTACAGCTAAGTCACTACCTTGACATAACCGAAGGACAGAACGCGCTTTTGTTCTGGGCATTGAACATGAAGACTCTTCCTTCACTGTTCCGAGTGGCCATCAGAGTCCTGGCAGTGCCTGCCTCCAGTACTCCAGTGGAGCGAGTTTTCAGCCATGGTGGAATCACACTACGTCCCCATCATGCACAAATGACTGACAGACGTTTTTGTAGGCAATGCAAAGACAACACAGCTAGACCTGTTCAACTCCTTGTTACTCCTTTGTATTTGAAAGGCCTTTATGTAAATGTTGGGCAAGAGCCAATTGGCAATCATCAATTAATGGCAGTCATCATGATGTTGGGCCCCACATCAGGATTCCAGGGTTGTTCTTGAATACAACCTGGTGAATTAATAGAGCAGATCAGTGGACGTTTAAGTCAGGTGATGCAATGTGTTTGCAACTGTTCAGCTGGAGAGGAGCTGTCTGAGGGGGAGTTAGGCTCAAAGTCATCTTTAAAGATGAAAACGTTTAGACGAACATGAGGTGTATGTGAAATGATCTCCTTCAGGATATGAAAAGAAAAAGCTGCACTCATTTATGTTCTGTTGTCCAAAATTAAGCAAGATAAATCAAGTGCTTCCTTTAGTAAAATCAAATACTTGTATCTGGGAACGAAGCAGGGAGGTTGCAACTTGATGCATGGATTCCACAGCATTAAATACTTAAACCCATGCTTAAAGTGTTTGTGTATGTTGGGCAAGAGTCCCTACAGAACTAACCATGTGGTAGGATCCACACACAATGGGTCGTAAAAGCGTGGCCTTTGAGCCAAGATGAAGCCAGCTAAAGTCTCCCTCTAAGATCCAGCACGGAGATTGTATCTTCTGGTGTTAACTTAATCCCTGGGGTCTCCCCAGAAACCCCTGCTCTGCTCCTGGCCCCTCCCACTCTCCTTTGACCTCTGACACTCAATTGGCTAAAAGCCAGCATCATCCCATGACCAGCACCTCAAGGAGGCAGGACCTCTCAGGTAGAACAAAACCACTGAGACATCAATCGCTGCCATTTTTACCCTGCTCTGAAGACATCATGAGGCCCCCTCGGGGCCTCCCAGCTGTTTTAGTTGCTAAAGGGGGTAACCTTAACTTCTAGTTTATCAGCCATTTTTACCCTGCTCTGAAGACATCACGAGGCCCCTTCGGGGCCTCCCAGCTGTTTTAGTTGCTAAAGGGGGTAACCTTAACTTCTAGTTTATCAGCCATTTTTCCCTGCTCTGTAGACGTCAACAGACCCCTCCGGGTCTTTCCAGATGATTTAGTTGCTAAAGGGGGCAACCAGAGTTATTTTCTTTCATTTCTTTCATTGTCTTTTATCTCAGTCGACGTTTTTATTTTCAAAAGGACTTTTGCTGTTTTAACTTGAAAAGACCAAACAGGAAATTGCACGCGGAACAATCTCAGACTGTTTCACTTTCCCCACGGACTTTACTTTCTTTTCCCAACAATCTACAAACGGCTTCCACAGCCGTCCCCTGCAGAAGCGCGAGATTCATTCCGCTGAGGAGCACGACCTCCACATCCCTGAAGAAGAAGGACGATGTTCATCCCGTTGAGGAGCAAGACGAATCTGCTCCTATTCGGCCCAGCCGACGCCGCTGCGACAGAGGAACCAGCGCAACAGAGCTTGAGCGGCCACGATTATTCACTGGACTTCCGAAATATCCGCGCGACACGCGCATGCAACACCGTGAAGGTCACAGTAAGAGGCTTTATTGTCTGGGCAGATGTTAATCTAATACGTAGCGTATTGTTTTAATACTTGAATGTATTTGTTTTGTATGAGACCGCAGAGTCTCCAGTGTTTTAGCGGCTATTCGCCACTTCCGGTTTCCGGTTACGGCCTTGTGCCATAGTTTTTAAGCGCCGTGAGCAGCGTCTCCAGCTCATTGTGACCGTTTGAACAACTTTAAAGATACTTTACCGGTCAAACCTCAGCACACAATGCCACTTGGGTGCTGAGTGGTAAAGTAAATGTAACTTGTCTCTGACGGTGCTTTTAAGAGCTTTGCTCTCTCCTTGTATTCTCTCTCTCTCTCTCTCTCTTCTCCTAAACCTGTTTATACACACATCCGATCTGTATTTAGAATACAGTTCAGGTAACATAGTTAAATCTATATTCAGAGAGGCTGGACACATCTGGAAGCCATGCGGCCGAACGCCAAAGTAGAGACAAAGAATTCCCTTTGTCTGAAAATCCCTTTGTGTAATTCAGGTGACGACCACCAGTGTGAGCTCCGGCCACATGTTGTCATTAACATAGACTCCATTTTGAAGAACGCAAGTTAAACCACCATTTTGAGTCTATTATTGCCACGCCTCCTCTCTCACTCTCCTCCCATTCTGGCTCTAAGTTTTGTAGTCAATTCGCCATTTTGAGAGTTTTTAGGCCTTGGTTCCACGAATCATGATCGGCCGCCATTTTAGATGTGACGTGACTTCGTCATCGCCACGCCCCCCTTCTTTTTCTCTCTCTCTCTCTCTCTCTCGCTCTCTCACACACACACACACACAGACACAGAGACACATTGATAGACACAGACAGATACACACACACAGATACACATAGATGAATACATGAACTTTCTGAATTGTGATAAGTGCTGCTGCTGTGTTTATCTTTGAAATATCGGAGTTTGTTAAAATGATGAATCATTGAATAACATTATAACTTTATTTCCCCTTTTTAATAAATGCTTTTGTAATTAAAGTATCTGTAGTCTGTGATTATTTGTGCATATGTATGTGATTGCAGCTGGATTATGATTGCCTGTGCTCGAACTTAGAAGCCTTCACTGTTAATTAAATAATTATTAATATTAAATATTGAGATTATTGATTTGACATTTATCATTATGAGACTGATATTTAAAGATTGAATTGTTGGTCCCTGTAACCAGGGTGGTGCCCCGCGACAATAAGCAATGATTACAGATTTGTATTATTCTTAATTGATAATTTTATTGTTTTCATTAATTATTTTAACTATTATTAATGGATAACCGTATCATTTCTAATTAAATGTGTTACTGTTCTTAATTAATAGCTTATCATTTTTGATTATTTTTAATAAATAATTGTTAATTTAATAATCATATTTCATGATTATTAATAATAAGCCAACGTCAATTCTACTCCTACTATTGCACAACATAAAGTAATGTTTATTGCGGATGTGCACTAACCATGGAAGCCAACTGATTATAGAATATTTTAAGGAATTCAATCCCTTCTATTCTTTTTCAGTGTGTTGCTTTCTCAGTGAATGCCAACACACAAGGTCAGGGTTAGGTCACCAAAGTCAACTGTTTGTCTGTAGACCAGGATGTTCGCATATGTTCCACTCTCGGGAGCAGTAACCAAGGGAACAAAGGTTACCAAAGGGCCCCATATTGCTAATGACTGTAGGGGGGTGAACACATACAGGGGGACAGTGCAGCAGCTAAGGATTCTAGGGACAGACAGAAAATGCAGCAGAGTTTTGACCTGTTAACATGTGTTTAGTCCACTTCTCTTCCTCCTTCATCTGCTGAGAAGTCCCCCTTTCTACTCGAAAGGTTTCCAAAACAGGCAGCATAATTTAATGTTCCTCACTTTTGTGTACAAAAGCGGAATTTCACAGTATCAACCAGTTTCTATTGTATGAGGCTAAT
Source organism: Platichthys flesus (assembly GCF_949316205.1). Taxonomy (NCBI): domain Eukaryota; kingdom Metazoa; phylum Chordata; class Actinopteri; order Pleuronectiformes; family Pleuronectidae; genus Platichthys; species Platichthys flesus. The sequence continues at coordinate 4,621,948 of NC_084948.1, read as the reverse complement.
TAAATAGAAATTTGATATTAAGGCTCAGCCGGTGTTTTTCTTTTTTGATTTCCTTTTACTGCTCATTTGTGTAAACAGCAGATTGCTTGTTTGCTCTTATTCATGAGCTGACCATGGTAATGAATGAATTGCTGTAATGGATTAAAATCAAGGGTGTGAATAACATTATAGATGAAAACCTATTATGTCTACATTTCGCACTGATCTAGTCACATACCTGAATCGGGAAACTGGTTGTTGATGCAGATGAGTGTAGTTTTGACTTTGTCAACACTTAAAGCCATGGGAAATAATAAAAATAACAACTTTAATCACATAATTGATGGCTTGGAACGAAAAGGAGATGCATTGATCTGCTCAGTTGGTTGACTTTATAAGCAAAGTTTTGTTGTCACTGTTTTGGTGATTCTATGAAAAAGCTTCAGCTAAATGAAATTGAATGTTATGTCAAAGTTGTTTCCTTCAGCATTGTTACCATTGTAGTCATCTTCCCTGAGTACGGACTCCTACACTGTAAATTATTCAGGAAGAGCCTGTGATTCAAGCTGGTTAAAACACTGAGCATTTTGACTCTCCATCTTAAATTTTGATTTGTTTTTTTCTATGACACCTTACCACAGGGGTGTCCCAGTTTTTTAACCCGAGGGCCATATATAGAAAAAAATACGACGGTCTGGGCCACTCACGCCGCCACACCCCCCTGCCCTGGAGCGAACTGTTGGGGGGGGGACAGCTGCAATACAGTGGGACATAGTCCATCACATTACATTTCATTTAGCTGACACTTTTATCCAATAAGTGCATTCAAGGGTACAAGCCCAGAACAACAAGAATCAAGAAATATAATTTCTTCAAAACTTGAGTAAAACTACAAAGTGCTATAATTAAGTGCCATTTAAGTGCTACTAAATTGTTGTTTTCCCCAAAAAAATTTCTAATTTTTTTTATTAGGCGGGCCAATTTTAAATCGATGGCGGGCCGCAGATGGCCCGCGGGCCGTAGTTTGGACACCCCTGCCTTACCAGAATCTCACAGAGCCAAGTTGCCAATAATATTTGTTCATCTTGTTTCATTGATACAATTAAGATATACATGTCCGATACCTAAAATCTTTAATCAAGTTTTAATAAGTACATAAAAATGGTCAAAAGCAGAGAAACTTCACATCTTATAATATATCGACTGCTCCAGGTTTGAACATCGTGAAGAAAATATAAGAGAATATATATAAGTCAACAAAATTCATTAAATTGATCTCGTCAATTTTACACATTTAATAAGGAAATGTTCCATGCAGCGGCATTCAAACATTTGAGACAGAAACTGTTTTTAAAAATGGATGTAAACGTCAAGTGCCTGACATCTGTATTTTGTCAAATGACCATCTGACAGGTTTTCCTAAAGCGCTTATGGTCCTGTGTGTGTTCAACACAACATGTTGTTCATTTTGAAAAAAATAGGAGTTAAAATAGTCAACAAAGTAAGACATGCATTTGGGAATGGATAATGTGTGACCGCCAGCTACCATGTGTGGCACAGGTATTACTGCTGTCCAATATGTGAAACTCTAGGCTAGCTGCCCTATTCTGAACAGATTTATGTTTGGAAACAAAATAAAGCACTTGGTGGGATCAATATTGGCAAATAAATACAACTTTGAGCTTCCAGTAGTCATCTTCTGCTGGTTTTCACCACACACTCCATCATGCAATGTCTCAGACTTTGGATGATTTCCTATCTTTTCACAGTTTCACATTAGTACAATCGTAGGTAATTGTAGAGGTAAGCATAGTTCATTGATTCAGCTCCTCCTTTCCTATGCTGTCTCTCTTCCAATTTTCTATCTCAATTTCACTGGCTTTACCGGCTTCTTGTTTTGGATCAAACACAATCCCAAGGAAAAAAAGTCATGGGTAAACATGAAATATGAATAGTAAATAATTCTTTCTAGTGTCTATTCTCCCAGAAGGGAGACAACAGTATTCCAAAAAAAACAATTTACCCACTCTCCTATCTGCCACCAGCACAAACATGATTTAATTGTGTGTCTGCAAGAGGATGAGGGTGGAATTGCAGATTAAGTGAATAAAGTCCACCCAGTTGTAATGATGTGGCTGTGGATAATTAAACATGCTAAAGACCTTGCACTGGGAACTCTTCAAGAAGACCATCATTGTCCCTGTTCCCAAGAAAACAAAAATCCTCTGCCTGAACGACTACCGCCCAGTAGCACTCACTTCCATCATCATGAAGTGCTTTGAGCGGCTGGTCCAACCATTCATCACCTCCTCCCTCCCTGACTCTCTGGACCCTCTTCAGTTTGCCTACAGGTCAAATAGGTCAACTGCAGATGCCATCTCCCTTACCCTCCACACTGCCCTCTCCCACCTGGACCAGAGGGACACATATGTGAGAATGCTGTTCATCGACTACAGTTCAGCATTCAACACCATCGAGCCCCTGAAGCTCGTCACCATGCTCAGAGACCTTTGGCTCAACATCGCCCTCCGTGAGTGGATCCTGAACTTCCTGACGGGCAGACCACAGGCGGTGCGGATCGGCAGCACCGCATCCTCCACCCTGACTCTCAACAACGGTGCCCCCCAGGGCTGTGTGCTCAGTCCTCTTCTGTACTCCCTGTTCACGCATGACTGCGTGGCCACCCACAGCTCCAACACCATTGTTAAGTTTGCTGATGACACCACTGTCATAGGCCTGATCACCGGCGACGATGAAAAGGCCTACAGAGAGGAGGGCAGAGGCCGGACATCTTGGTGCCAGGACAACAACCTCCATCTCAACGTCAGCAAAACGAAGGAGCTGATCATGGACTACAGGAAGAGACAAGGAGTGGAACACGCCCCCCCCTCCATCAACTGGGCCACGGTTGAGCGAGTCAGCAGCTTCAAGTTCCTCGGGGTCCACATCACTGATGACCTGACCTGGACCCATCACACAGACTCCATCAGGAAGACGGCCAGACAGCGACTCTTCTTCCTCCGCAGGCTGCGAAAGCTCCACATGGACTCCAGGATTCTATGCAACTTCTACAGATGCACCATAGAGAGCATCCTGACTGGCTGCATCACCGCCTGGTATGGCAGCTGCACCGCCCTGAACCGTAAGGCTTTACAGAGGGTGGTGAAGTCTGCCCAGCACATCACCAGGACAGCTCTACCATCCATAGAGGACCTCTACACCCAGCGTTGCAGGAAGAAGAGCAGCCGTATTATTAAAGACCCCTTTCACCCCAGCCATAAACATTTTTGCCTGCTGCCATCTGGCCGACGGTACCGCAGCATCCGGACCCGCACCACCAGGCTCAGAGACAGTTTCATTCCCCAGGCCATAAGACTTTTAAAACTCCTCTGAACTGCAATAACTCCACCAAACTAGCACCGTGACATATTGGCATACTTGCACTTCTGTTGTTTTATTTTCTTCTCAGCTGTTTATATATATTTAAATATATATATACATTATTTCCTATTTTGATATTCTATTTTATTCTATTTTATACTGTTTCTATCTTATTTTATTGTATAGTGTGTAATTACTTGAGCATTGTTAGAAGAGAGCCTGAGACTCAAGCATTTCACTGCCAGCGACTGCTTAATGTTATTGTTGTGCATTTGACAAATAAAAATCTTGAATCTTGAATCTTGCCGGATCCTTTATCATAAAAATGCTGATTAAAAAATATATAAAATTGCATTTATACATGTCTGTCCCTCTTTGCTTATGTACACTAACATTTTGTATGTGGTGGAAGAATTTATTGCCTTGTCTACTTTGCTCTCCCTTTGTAACCAATAGTCAGGGCTCGACTGGCCAGCTGGCATTTTGGACACTCACCCGGTGGGCCGAACAAGTTGTATTTGTTGTTTTTTCTGCTCGGCCCACGAAACAGGTAAATAGGCTGAAACTGGGATGGCCCAATCACATCTTTAAACACAACCCCCTTTGCATTGCATAGAAAGACCACACCTTCTTTGCTCTTTTTAATCTTCCATCTAATCCGGGCCACCTTGGTACCTGCATCTGTCTGGATGGGCCTGCCTGGGCCAAAGCATCAGGGACAGCTTGTTGTCCCAGTCCAGCCCAGCCTAGCGTTATTCGTCACCAGCCACTGAGATCACTGTTAATGTATAACAGTCATATACAGTGAATAATATCATGACATTTAGACCTCATCTATCATGTCATTAAAGACCTTATTAAACAGTGTACTTAAATAGCTCACATCAATGTACTACAATGCAATAATAAGTAATTATATTTTTCTTTCTACATTTTGTGCGCCTTAAGCTATGGCAGCTTACATTAGCACTAATCTGATCTGTGTGCACAAACAGCTTTGTACAGCTTTTCTGTGATTCATTCATTAAATCAGCTGCAAACATTCACAATCTCAAAGTGACAACGCTAAACAAAGTGCATCACACCCGCAGTGCGGTGCCGACCGAAGGGCTTTCGGGGCGCACAATATAATTACGTTCAAAAGGCGAACGCAGATTGCAATGGTTTCATTCTCTAGCGTGGCTGTGGGCTGTGTGTCCTACTTTACCGAAATACAGCAGTCAAACCATCAGTGACTACAAAACCTATAACACGATAGTGTTTCAAAGAAAATTGCAAGCTTACAAACATCAGCCTTCTGTTTAACATTGTCTGTATATTCAAATGCCCTAAAGGAGTCTTTCTAACACCACCGATCACCAAAACAAGAGCCCACCAAGAGCGCGCAAAAACCCACAATCAAAAGAAATGGGCACAATCTGTAATGAGGTTTCCAGTTTGTGTATCCCAGCTTTGTACCTGTTTCACATATGTTTAAAATAATCTACTTGGAAGCCCCATTTTTTGTTTATTATCATCCATCATTTGACGGATCCATTTTGCTCTGGGAAACCATTAACCTTGCCATGAGATTAACAAACTAGACACTTCTCTATAACGAAGCAGTAATTCAATGATAGGTCAGGGCCAAGATGCAGCACCATCTTTTCTGGATGATTCATGTTAGGTAGCTGTATTCAGTGTACTATGCTACCGTTTACAAACATTCACTACGGAGCATCTACTCCAATCAGTTTATTAAGGGTTAAATCCTCCTTGATTACATTACATGCATTTTATCATGAAGCAAATTCCCTGTAATATAAAAATTGCTCCTAATTAAATTGACTAAACCACTCGATACACACAGTGATATTAGAATTAGCTCACCTTGCCCAACCACCACTGTGCAATTCAAATCCATACATTACATTTTAGAGGAAGCCCCAAAATATAATGATATTATCATCAAGTCATCATGCTTCACATATACCTTGTAGCATGTTGTATCGTATTCATTGAAAAATCCTGTGGAAGTTTATGGCAAAGGTGAAGCAAGTCAATACAATGTGTAATTTTTCAGATTAGAGTGTTCATTTTTTAACAGTTTCTGGAGCGTCTCTCTTATTTCAAACCAATATGCACAGCACCACGAACCCAGTCCAATCTGACCTACAGTTTACTGCGAATGATTCCTTCATTGTTATTAGTCAAAAATCAATCAAAGGATCAATCAAATGAACCCAAGTACAAAAGTAATTAAATCCTACACCAAATAAAGAACACCAGTCAGTGTTGATGTGTGAACACCAATTTGAAAAATGTAAAGATAGAAACGCTTTGAAATCAAGTGCAGGTGCGTGCACTGCATTAGTCTATGTGAAAGAACCCCTGGCATCTAATAATGTGTAACTTTCATAGCATGCAGCCAGGGGAAATAACACAAGTAGTATCCTGTGATTATGAAATTCAAGGATCTCCTTTCAATGCAGCTGAATAGTAGACAAACACGCTGTCATACTGATACTACCTTGATATCTGCCAATGTCTTTTATGTGTGAGTATGTGTGTACTCCACTAGATGATCTGACAGCTAACACATGGTCTATGAACTATGCATCTGCCAGGAACGTAACACAGGGTCAGACGTCTCAGTCCTGTCGGGTTGCTCCATCAATGGACGGATGTTCTCCTCTTCCTCCCATTAACCAGAAATGAAGCAAAAATATCCCAGTTAAAAAAATTATCATTAACTTAGACTTTTTAGTTAAGTCCACTGCCCATCAATTAACAGTGAGGAGTCATTTTCTTATGTTAATTTGAGCCACCCACCAAGTGGCGATCAAGCTGCTTTGGCTTCACTTCTGCTCAGACATTAAATTGTTCATCTTTATATTCAGTCTATGGTTTGCTCTTAAAATAGTGAAAGCACAGGAGAAGAAAGTGCTGACTCATATGATTGAGTTTCACTTTTTTTTTTTCAAACCTGCTGCTCTGCTGTATGCTGAGCTCACCACTGAGCTTCCTGCAGATTACAATTATGCAAACGTTCCCTCACTAAAATGACCAAAGTCTAGCGAGTGTATCTAGCCTATTTCCTGAATTACAATGAGAAACAATGCAGCTGACACTTTTTCAGAGCTTTGAATCTAACTTAGCTTTTAGCATCGATTCACTGCCAAAAATAAAAAAACAAGCCAACCTGGAGCAGCGGTTTCTTAGCACCACACACTCTCCGCGGTGGCTCTTTGTGTGAAACAGGAAGTGGCAGTTGAGGAAAACAAGTATAAGTGCACTGTAATGGATCATTTCCCAATTTATCTTAATTTATTTACAGAATGAATGTATTATCCAAGCCATTCCACTGTATATAGAGACTATTTTTAGTGAGAGTTTTCTCATTTATTCAACCATAATTCGTTTTCACGTAAAAAAGCTGCTCCAGACGCAGCAGTGATGATGAATTAGCAGCCAACCTTCTTAGAGGATGAGAGAATAGGTGCAATGGTTTTCTATGACATTGTATCATTGAAGCTGAATCAAGACAGCTCAAGGGGCCATTTAGGAGTTCAATACCTTGCCAAGGACACTTCGGCATGCAGATGGGAGAGAGTGGGGTTTGAACCGGCAACCTTCTTTTTGAAGAACCACCACTCTAACCACTAGGCCACACCGCCCCCCAAAGGCGAGTTGAGCCAAATCAGCATGACTGAAGCAGATGACGCCGCCTACTTATCCATTTCCAGTCGGACACTTTCAGATACATCTATCAACCAGCCTCAAACAACGTTTTGAATTTCTATATTTACAGGTGGACTGGGAAAAGAACACAACAGCTGTCAAGAGAAGGAGGATGAGGTCCGGCAACATCTGTTGGACAATGCTGAGGATGTTCTATGGGTGTGGTGGGCTATGCTATCCAGTTTGCTGTTGTGGGAAGCAGCAGGAGCCAAGAGACTCAACAAACTGATCTCCAAGTTACAGGCTATCTCGGACAATATCTCCCGGCCACTTTGTAACGTTCAGGCTAAGCACAGGAGGACATTAAGCACTTAACCGATATGCACCACAGAGCGTCACAGGAAGTCAACCCTGGCTGTGGTCATCAGACTTAATAATGTCTCCCTCGGAGTGTTAGACACTCTAAGTCGATAGACTCAATGTAGTTGTAGTAGTTGTTCTTTTTACAATTATGTCCAAAAACAATATTTTGTTAGGGCACAGTGCCCAGGAAACTTGACTTTTTAACACCAAAAAATCGAATCTTGATATCAAGTGGACATCAGTGTCAGATGTAATAAAATTCCCCAAAGGTTTTTCAGGGATTTCATGTTCAATAACATAACGGACGGACAGAAGAACGAACGGATTGATGGACAACCAGAAAACGTAATGTCTCAAGCCATAGCTTTCACAAGCACGGAGAGACAATCTTGTCAGTGAGGGACATTATACATTAACTTATTCAATCCTGGTAAATAATTAACATGTTGGTCTGATCAACAAAATATCAACAGATTACTTATATAACTGCAGTAAATATGCAACACATTTTGAAATTTAAATATTATAGCATAGGGCCTGAAAATGTACCGAACAAATGTATTGAAACTGATAATTAAGACTTCTATCCAACTTAATCCTGCTCATGTCCGTGAGTTTGGTTAATACATTCCCCAATGTGTGCATTCACTAACTGACAGCTTTCTACTATGTTCTGTGCTGTGTTACCCTGCCACATGGCCCCCCTCGACTCTACCCTGCTGAGCTGCACTCACTTTAGAGATGGGACGCACACAGCCAGGACATCAGGGTTAAAATGACTGGGACGATAAGGATTCATGATCCGACATCAATTATTAATAACTAAATAAATGTGATCATATGAAGAGTGACAGACACACTCTCACACATTCCTGAAGACATATAACTTTAGTTATATTGCTATTGATGAAAATGATTTTGCAATTTTACAGATTGATATTGTAGCATTGCCCAGCCCAACAAAAGAAAACACTAAATAATACATCTTCAAAATTGCAGCTATAGGCTTCAGCAGGATGTTGAGAACAAACACTGAATTCTCTCTGCCTCCAGTATGTGACAAGGACACCACATGGATAGTTATGCATGGTAACTTGAGTCTAATAACTGGAAGAAGGTCTTCCAAACAGGTTTCAGCTGGTTTGGCCACTGCTTGCCATGCTTTACTTTGCATGCACACCACACTTTACGTAGAGATGAGCCCACTCAACCATATGGCTCAATCCTTCCTGCGCTCTCTAGAGGCCCAGTCACATTTCAAACAGCGACTGGTCAAGAACAGTGCAGTGTAAAATGTGAGCAAGATTATTTTGATATGTAGAAATGAATGTATTCAACAACTGTGAAGGTTATTATTGTACCATGTACCATGAAATCAGTGTAATAATACACTGAGGTTTTACTCGTCGTGCATTACTTTCAGGATGCCTTGTCACATCCAAACGATCACTGACAACCCTTAGGCTCTTTCTCAGATTTGTGGCTGTCCCCGAGATTCAGAGAAAGTGGAGGCAGCTCATTGAGGCTCAGAGTCAGTCAGACAATCCCAAGCTTGTCATTGGCTCTCATCATCGTATATGATCCATCAGCATCAACATAAAAGTTCAATTCACTGGCTGCCGCTCTTGTGTGTAATTCGCCTGCAGTCACCTGCAGTTCCATAAATCAAAGTTAGAGGCTGACGCAATGAGACTAAGGTCTAAATCTGTAGGAAGGAAATCAAACTAAAACCTGTGTCTGCCTTCCACTGAACCAGGAATCAGGACACAGGTTCCTGAAATGGCCACGTTTCAAATGCAGTAAGTCCGGGGAAGCCTATGTGTTCTATGGTTCATATCTAAATCCATCTTTGTAACACAGCAAATGCTTGCCAAGACGTTAACGACCTACAATCTATTCCATATCTTTTGAACTCAAGTTGAACTAATTTTGGTTTTAGCAATCCACATAAGTAGGGCAATCATCTCTGCTGAATTCCGGTCAGAGCAGCAACTGGACACGGTTCCTGGTCCTTGTTGAGCGTAGTGGAGTGGAGCTGGGTGGACAAGGTCACTGGTGAAGGGGACGGGGGTGGGGGAGATGGTGTAGACAAACACCTTGTTTACGCTTCAGTGTCTTTTAGACCAAAATGATGCCTGAGCACACATGGATTTATGTTCCCACTCTGCATATTTTAATTCCCTGCTGTTTTAAAATGCCCAAACCACTTTTTGGCACAGCTGGGATCCTACTTTTGGTATTACTCAACAATATTAATATAATTCATGGAGAGTGGAGTGTTGTTTTAATAAAGGCTTTTCTTATGTTTTCTTATTCTTACATTGAGTATAATTGGTTGAAGTACTAAACCTTACCAGGACTATTAATGTATACTTTGAAAGACTCTTGATCTGTGTGCCCTGATGACCCGGGGGAAACAAGACAACAACTATATATATTACTAATTTAACAAGAGTTGTAGCAACTAAATCACACACAGTGATTGTACATGCAAAAACCTGACCTGGTGTGCCCCGCCTCTCAATCCCAATGTCAGATGGGATTGACTCCAGCTCCCCTCGCGTTACTCAAAGGATTAGCGCTATAGAAGACAGATGGATGGATGGGACTATGGCTGTCGTAGGACAATGGGTTTGATATAAACTTAGCGTTTGCAGATTTGACAGCTCTGAAAATTGGATGTGAACTCCTGTAAAATCCGAAGAGAGACACAGAGCGTGCCCTTCTTCCACTTTCTCTCACCACGTCTTCTGAGAGTGCGGGTCTTTATTATTCAGCCATGGCTCTCAGAGAGGTTTAGTGGTTTTGTCCTAATTGGGGCAACAGTGTACAACATTTCCATGCAGCTGGAAATAAAAAAGGGTGAAAACTGACATTACGGCCATGTACAGTTAGGAGCACCTAGTTACTGAAAGCGACAGAAAACTGTTAGTTTCAGGTTTAATTGCACCTAACCAAAGCAGAAGATGTAGCTCCAGAACCAGGGAGTGCAACAGTGAGTCAAACTGGTTAACATGAGGTCTAGAGTAAGTCATTTTTCATCAATAAGGTCAGAGGTCTTGTAACTGTTCTTTCTTTCTTAGTGAAGAAACCCATTAATTCAGTCCTGTTGCCGGTAGACACTAGGGAATTGCATGAACTGAGGGCAATGGTAGTTCTTACATTAATAAGGACACTATGCTGCATACAATACAGAATGTAGAATGATCTGCAAGGATTTCCTTTGTAAAAATATCTCACTTGATCGCATGAAGACATTCACTCTGCACGTAGCAACTTGAGACAGCTTAAGAAATATGACCTCCTGTAATCAAGACACCAAACAACACAAGTGGTATGTTTCTGCGATGGTCTTTTCACCACCTGGCATGTTATTAGAATATGATGAATTGATGTGGAGTGATTTCCTCAATAAAGTATATTATTAGGGGATTTATAGGAGATGTTGTAACTCTGTCTGTTCAAGTTCAAAGCCAGAAAGGAGGATAGCACCACTCACTGGAGAAAAGCCAGTTATCTCTGTGAATACAAATGTGTGTGTGTTTTTTCTCTCCAACAAATCCTGACAGCAGATTTATTGCACCGTTGGAGGAGCTAGAAAAGCACTGGCTTTACTTTCTATTTTGGAGGAAATACGCATACTCTTAACAGTCTCTCAATGTAATCACAGATTTTCTAATGGGAACCTTTATTGATCCATACTTTCACACTGGATTATAACATCCTGTGTGGATTTACACAAAGTATTCCTCCCTGTACCATCAGTTACCAATAATTTTGAAGCTGGATTCCAACCAGATTTTTGCAGAAAAAATCACAGATGTCACACGGAGCTTCTCTTTCCAGCTTCTCCTTCCTCTTCTCCATCCCTATCCCCCTTCCCCGGAATCCCTTTGCTTTATCACCCGCAGATCCAGGGCCTCTGTGGCCGCACCATGGATTGCGGTTTGTGGATCGCGCACCGGGGCTCGCGGTGTTGGATCCAGTGTGGCGGATTCTGAGTCATGTGGGCTGATCGTGGTGCTGGTGGTGGACCCTGTGTCGCGTTGGCATTGGGCACGGGCGGTGGACCAGGACCGCGGTGGTGGCTTGTGATGGGTCCTCCTGGTGGGCGGCGGTGGACGGTGACTGAGGACTTGAGTGGCGCCTGGTCTTGATGGTGGATCTAGGTCTAGATGGTTGCTGAGCATGGACTGTGCTTGCAGCGGGACTGCTTGGCATGTCATGTTGGGGTTGTCCTTCGGGATGTCTACCCTCATCAATGCTGCTAGAGACTTTGATTATTGATGATGTTCTCCTGCACGTGGCATCTATTGCACTTCTGTCCGTCCTGGGAGAGGGATCCCTCACATGTGGCTCTCTCTGAGGTTTCTACATATTTTTACCCTGTTAAAAGGGTTTTTTGTAGTTTTTGAGATGAATTGTAATTTGTGAATATGGGCTATACAAATAAAATTTGATTGATTGATTGATTGAATGTCCTTATCATGCTTACCTTGGATGTATATAGACTCACTGCTGAGGCTCTCCACGAAACCCATATATCGAACTCAACCTTACTCCTCTCAGCTGCTGTAGGTATGAGCCAGTGTATATACTCACTTCCCTTCGGAAAGTGTACGTGTCGAGCTGCAACCCATATTCCAATCACTACTGAAGAGATCTCTTGGGAGTTTAGATTCTCAGTAGCTTTGTAAATGCACTAGACTGTGATATACAGTTAGTGCTTATTCGCTTAATGACAATACTTTTGCTGTGGCATTGTCAAGGTACCCTTTGTGCTTTCAATGGTAATAATATCTTGTTTATTTCATTTGTAATTGATCAATTTCTTATTTCAACCTGTAGGTTTACATATTTTGGAAGGACAACCAGGTATTAATTGCTTTACTTCTACTTATCATTAGCTTGACATGAGATGATAGATAGATTACTTTATTCATCCCCAAAGGGAAATTAAGTAATGATATGTACAACTGCCAAGTAAATTCAAAATGATATTCAAAATGCTTTGAGTTTCAATGACAATTTAATAGAACTAAAGATTTCAGAAAGCAACAGTCTTTCCCTGGATTGTCTCATATTTAAACAAATAATAATTAAATAAAAACTGCATCCTGTTTTCTATCAGGACATTTCTGTAAAAGTGCATTTAAGATTAATAAATGCAACAACAAAAATCCCTGTCTGGAGACATGCTGCACTTTAGTATCCAGACATTAAAAGACTCGCTGCTTCCTCACATCTTCCTCGAGACCCCTTACCTTTTGTCTCCAGAGATTTCTGACCCTGAAAACCTGCCTCTGCCCACTCAGTCTCCAATATAGCACACAGAGTCCAGGGCTAAACATTTGGAAGATGGAAACTATTTTCAGTGGGGAAATGGGAAAAGCAGTGTTTGTCAAACGAGCATCAATATCATGCACATAATGTGAAAAAGAGGTCACTGAATGTGATTTTTCCATATGCCAAGAAAAATAAAAGCTACAACAAAGAGAAACCTGAAGAAAGGAGGAAGCTTTGATGAGATTATTTTATCCTATCAGGAGGGGACATTTTCTAATGTAAGACTAATATCTGCAGAAGGTACCAATACTTTGTAATTCATAAAATATAACCTTCAAATAATTGTTCTTTTAAGTTAGTATGGAGACAGTGCAGCAGCATGTTGCAAATAATACCAGCTTCAATTGAGTTGTGACAATAATGAAAAAAACAATGACTCACTAAAGCATAACACACCCTGACAGACAGTGGTCACAGAATGACACTCATGTTCACGTTGGAAGACATTTTGAGCTGGGTGCAGTGTGTATAATTCTATAGTTTTTTTTAAAGAAAAAACAACTATAGAACATTATTATGGTGTAATGTTATTACCAACAGGGAAAAACAGAGAGCCCAGATGTGCATTTTCCAATTTATGCCAAAATCAACCAAACAACCTCGTAGAATGTCTATTTAATTCAATTATGGCTCATTTGTATTCATCTCAGCACTCAAGTTTGTTTTCATTTCGGCTTCTCTCTATTTTACAAAGTAGACTGTGTTTGGAAAGTTAATGCACAACCCCCTCCTATTTCCATCACATTGCTCCTTTGTATTTTGGGGAAAAAGCAAGTGAACAAAGTGTTCATTATAAAGTGCCAACACTACAAAAGGCAGAAACAAAGAAGAAAAAAAAGTTAGACAGAATTCCATCAATTCAATATAACCAAAGATGGCAGCTCGCCGTCAGAGGGAGGAGAGATGAGGCTTCTGATAACAGAGATATGTCGAATTGTTTTTCATGTTGAACCTTCAATGGCCATCGGTTAGGCAAATGACATGTAAATGATTTCTGTCTTGGGATGCAGAGCACACATTATTACATTATTCATGACACTACATTGACAAGTGTGCCTTTTCAATGATCACACATCCATGGCTGGTTGTATACTTTAAGGGTTCCACACATCTTTCAGTGATGACTGCTCTCGAAGCCACACCAGTGTAACGCATTGTGACATTGTCTCAGGATGTATTAAGCTACTGCAATTAGTGAATCTGATCTGAGAACATGGGTCCATCAATGGAATATAATTTGTTTCTTTCCAGTCTGAGGATGATGAACATTGCCTCTAGAATATTAAGTAAAATATATATGAACTAAATAAACCAACCAACTCAGAAATGACGTCCACACTAGTTCATATAGACAATGATTCCCCTTCCTGAAAATAGTTTGATGGAAAATCCCAGGGCCATTCTGCTCCAGGCATTTCATCTCTCCACCACCCACTCTAGCTGCCATTGGTCGACTACTCTATTTTCATACGGATGTATACTCTGAGATGCCATTTGAGACAAGGTACCAGCTTAGTTGTTCTGGTTTCTTCTGGCTGTTTGTTTCAAACTCTCAGAGCTCTGGTGAAAAAATACCCCTTCAGTAAAAGACCACAGCTGCAATCATCCAATAGACTTCCAATCTCGATGATACCGCAGGAGAATAAAGCCACCTGTCCATTTAATTACAGCATAGCACCAATTGTTGTTGGTAGAGGTTTTTTTGTGCCTGCTTTACAAGAAGAGTTGAGCCTCAGCCAGATTTTAAGTTTGGCTGAAAAACTAAAGGAAACAGCCAAGTGCAGTCAGAATAGCCAAGTAACAGCCAGGGTGCTGGCTGTGATTCCCCGTTTGATGCTGTTTCAAATACCTATCAACTCACTTCTGCCTGCTCTGAAATGTAAACTCTTACAGTCCATGAACAGTAAACACTCTCCTACAGTCCATCTTTTATTAAGAAGTGCATCTGAGTTTCTCCTGGAAAGTGTGCACAGGAAACAATCTGTAAATGGCATCAGAAGCACAACAGGCGACACACTCAACCTGATCTTTACTGATGTCATATTACAAAACCAGCAGTGGGACAATCGTCTGATCAGAGAGCTCTGTCTAGAGACCCCAGAGGATTTGATCTCCAAATGTCCCATTATCACACTGATAAATGTCACACTGTTCCTATTCTTGGCCGTTGCACCCTTGGTTACAGAGAGGCATGGCGATGGTTGTTGATTAGATAATCAAACATTTTGGTCAAGGCTGAAATATCTCAAACTATTATTAGACCTGCTAAGCACGAGCCTGTACCAACATTGTGGGCATTTCTTTGTTCCCAGGCACTCAGTGTTTATGCCGCCTGTTGCAGTCCCTTTTCCCTCCTGTCTCTTTCTTCTTTTGCCACAGAATCCACCCTCATAACTCACCCAGGGTTCACCCTCTCTAAATATGCAAGAAGAAGGAGTTCAGGGTTTGTTTTTCACCATGTAATTACTTCTCTCATTCTATTTGAATATTGTCACTCAGCTACTCCACCGTTACTCTCAGCTCCACGGTCATGTCGTTTTCACTAGGGATTAGCTCATCGCGCTGAAGCCAGCTGGCATGGTGAGCAACGGACATCCCCTTAGAAACTCAGAGGAGGATACACAGGGGATGCAGAACAGGAGTGAGGCAATGAGGGAAAAGAGCCAGGACTGGAATACAGAGAATGATGAGCATAGATCCCTTCTATAATCAAGGGTAACAGGAGATCAAGGGACTAGCACTAGCGTCCCTAGTGAGGAATCAGCAGGATTTTCAAGCGTGTAGTGTTACATGTTTTGCAGAGGTATGAGAACAGGAAGATACTCTGGGATCTGCAGACTTCCACGTTTAACAGAAGGACAAAGGGTTTACTGCAGCAGACGTGTGGTTCAAGACAAATGTACTTTATAATCATGGTTGATTTGTCTGTAACATGCAATAAACCAATGACAGGTCATGTTCTGACCTAGTATCAACGACCGTCCTGAGAGATCTGAGTGGGCAGCCTTAAGTTTGTCTGTCCAGACCTGACGTGCAGACCATCCAATGTTTTTACCCAGTTTGGGTCAATCGTTGTTTCTAAAGACAATGTTTGTGTGCGTTTCTCTGTGTATCAGAGTGAAAAAGAGAACGTGAGTGAGTGGAGTTAGGCGGGCGGAATGAATCAATGCGCTGATGAAAAGCAATTTTACTTAAAAAAATAAAATAAATGTAATCATGTGGTGGTGTTATTTTTGTGGCGATGGGCACAAACAAATGAGCACATGGGCACTGAGAGGAGTGAAAATATGATTGATTCATTGCAAAACTTTTGCGCGTTACAGGACGTCAGCTGATGAGGCGTCCCTTCATAAGTGGCCCAGGGCACCTATGAATTCACCCAGCAAAAAGTGTGCATCAACATGTGCCGCATTCCTAAGTAAGGTCTAAGGCAGGGGTGTCCAAACTATGGCTGACGCTTTTGGATAAAAGTGTCAGCTAAATGTAATGTGATGGACTATGGCCCACTGTATTGCAGCTGTCCCTCAAAACGCCGCCACCCCCAGTCAACAGTCCGCTCCAGAGCAGGGGGGCGTGGCGGCGTGAGTGGCCCAGACCTTCGTATTTTTTTCTATATGTGACCCTCGGGATAAAAAGTTTGGACACCCCTGGTCTAAGGGATCAGATCTCAGGACCCATTGAGGATGCGTTTGGGTGCTTTCACACATGCACTTAGTGCCGACCACTTGTAATCTGATCAGCCGGGATGGATTGTGAACACCAGGTCTGAATGAAGTGCTCTCTGAAACACCCTTTAAACGCCAGATGCCCTTACACTTCAGTGAATTGCTACTGTAAAGGCAGAACTGTGAGGTAAATAAGAACGAATAATTCCTTGCAGTGAAAAGAGGTTTGTTAACATACCTAATATATGTCTGTTGCCACAATCAGTTGTATAATTAGCTAAAGTTTTTTTTTGTTACTTATGCACATCCCTTAAATCCCCACAGAGCGTGTAGTGATGCATTTGGTTCACTTGGATTTTTCTCTGTGTGAAAAATAAACCAAATAAAGGTGGAAACGTGCAAGTTGACAAACTGATCTTCTGAGATTGACCAGGGACATTTTCTTGTTATTTACACTCTCTTCCTCGCACTCTCTTTTTTCTTTACAATCCCTCGAAAGTTATCTTTCAAGAAGCCCAGCTTAAAAACACAATATTCTACCAACTCCACAGACCTGGTACTGATCTCTATGGGAAACACTCTGGTTTATTTTCAGTCCATGGGCCCATGAGAAAGCAGCGGTGAGATAAGCAATTACTTTTGACAGGAAAGCTGACCATGGCCTCCATAACTCCAGTTATAATTAAAAACTTAGCATCATAGACTGCAGCA
The DNA here is from genome assembly GCF_949316205.1 of Platichthys flesus. Classification (NCBI taxonomy): domain Eukaryota; kingdom Metazoa; phylum Chordata; class Actinopteri; order Pleuronectiformes; family Pleuronectidae; genus Platichthys; species Platichthys flesus. The sequence goes on along the minus strand of NC_084948.1, from coordinate 4,604,843 downwards.
TCATGGATAGGCAGTACGGTATAAGATCACAGACTTTGGTTCATTGCGGTTAAGGATACTAGTAGAAGACAGCTCTATTCACAACAATACATGAGCCATTTGTAGTAGCAGCATTTATTCCAGCATACTGGGCATGATATAAATGGTCCTTTTGATGAAGTCAAAATATCTTCTATTCAAACTATATTAAAAAATACAAATCATTTACACATAACGTTTTGACCGTGGCAACTAAAAATTTCTACTTTTCTTTCTTTCAAGCATAGGAGCATCCTCTCTTCTAGATTTAGAGATCTAACAGTACAAGGGAGCTGGGTGCCAGTTTATTAGAGGTTTTATTCTAAAAGTTTATTAAATGTTAATGTAGTACTTCTCTGTACTATTCTCTATATGGCAGAGTCAAATCCTTTTTACAGCACATTGGATTAAATTTAACCTTAATGTGACTGAAATGTATAGATAATTTATTACGCCTACAGCATATAACTATATTATTTACAGTAAATGTGAATGTGAATAAGACAGTTTCATGCTTAATCAGGGACCTTCACGTTCTCTTATCTAAGGCAGAGTGGAGCCCACAGACCTGTTTAGTATAAGCAGAATGATGGACAGGCTTAGGCATGATGGGGCTGCAGATAAATCTAACTGTGATGACTTTCACTTAGAAGTTTGTCACATGGAACTAAATCTGGTTTTCATTGGTTTACAATGGTGATGTACTTGACTCAACAACTTCCATCCATCCATCCATCACCTCTACCGCTTATCCTTTAAAAGGTCGAAGGGAGCTGTAGCCAATCCAAGCTGGCATTGGGAGAGAGGCGTGTTGCATGATCCAGCATATCACAGGGCAGACATGCAGACACACAACCAATCACATGCACAATACTATTGCTCTAAAACTGTGGAATAAATAAGCCTAATGCTCTTTTAAAAAAGGTTAACATCCAGATACAAAACTCCACTGAAACCTACCACTTTAACCATTGATGTTATTGTCAAAGAGGAGAACAATAGGCCATATTCCAATGAAAAAGTAACTGAAGGAACACTCCTCTGATATGGTTGAATGAAGTAATTTAATCTCATTTGTTGAACTCCCCAAAAATGATTCATCCTTCTATCTCACACCTTGTTTGTGTATTGCTCAATAGATTGATCATTTGCAAATTAAAGTGTGCCCACCCTTAAAATATGTTTTTTTTTAAAGATGTCTATCATTATGCAGGAAAGATAAATGAATCAGACTAAAATTAAATCTTAAGTGAGAGCAAGTTTAGAGGCTATTCAAAAGTGTCGTCATGTGCACAAAGTGTTACCCATAGTATAGTAACTGAAGACTATTGTGGGGAAAGACTGACTGAGTGCTTCAAGGATAAAAACCTCCTCCTCTTCCTCTCTCTAACACTCTTCTCTTCCTCCTCCTCCTTCTTCCTCTCCTCACTCTCCTCCTCCTCCTCCTTCTCCCCCTCGCTGTCTTGCATAGCCCTGACAGATGTCTGACCATGACAGCCTAAAGTGGAGATCTGAAGCTCCACAGCACAACCTTTTAACTTTATTCAACTGTCACAGACCAATTCTTCATGCAGCTCACAGACGTCAACGGGTTTTGCACGGAGGCTGGGTGTGAGAGGGAGCCGAACAGTGGACTGAATCTATGGGGCCGGTTTTGTAGTAGATCTGTTTGAAAATGTGGGCGGAGGGTGATTTAACTGTATCTGAGGCCACAGGCATGAACGTGTTAAAAGGATATTGAAATGCACAGTGAGAGTTGTGGATGTTTACAGAAAACCGCAAATTTGCATTAAGAGGTATGTGTGTGCATAATCAGATTTGTCTTTGTACTGAGATTACACAAAGCTTGAAATACATAAATAAAGCTGTAGATACAGTATATAGACACATCTGTAAATCCGTAAATAGATCTGCAGACACAATTGATAATCTAGATTTATAAATTTTAAGTGTTTACACTAAATGTAGTTATACTGCCTGCATACCAATAGCCGACAATTTCAGTTTGGCCATCATTCAGTTCTTCATGGTCAAAGAATGAAGTGTGAAAGTGATATCCTGTAATAACTAAGCACGATGAACTGTATGCTTCATCATTATGTTGGACTTACATATATGTAAAGAAGATGAGTTGAAATATATTCAAATCAAGTAAATTATGATTATGATTATCATTATTATTATTATTCACTGCTACTGCTATCAGTAATCACATCATTACATTTATCAATATCTTAGTTTTTATTAATATTATAACAACCGGTCTGGTCTCTCTCTCCCCCTCTCTCTCTTCTGCCCTTTTTCTGAATCATCTCTCCTGTCACCCCCATTTTTCTCCACTCACCCTCACTGTTCGGCAGATGGCCACCCACATGGAGTCTGGTTGTGTTAAGGTTTTCTCCTGTTTAGAGAATTTGTTTTCTTGCCACAGTTGCCAGTGCTAGCTGGTTTTGGGAACTGTTGTGTTTCTCTATAATAACGTGAAGAGCCCTGAGATAAAGTATGTTGTGATTTATCGCTATACAAATAAAAATGAATGTGATGGAATTTAATAGAATAAAGAATGTCTGTGTGTTTAAGAACTTATTTTTAAAGATCCCCCTGAAATGTGATGGAAATGTGAAAAAAATTTAAAAACGACTAATGTGAATTCAGGACATGACGTCTGACTACCCACTGAGTTAAAATCAAGCATTTCAACCCCAACATGAGAAAACCTCAAACCTTCCACCGTCTAATTTAAAGTGCTTATGTATCAAGACAGCAGACATGTTCTGTAGAACTATGTGAGGGGAGTAAAAGGAAGAAAATGCAAATATCAGTCACTGAGTCAGAAAGCAGATGTGGTTGTCCATATAGATATAGATATATAGATATATATACAGCATGAATATTTGGTAGTTGTTACCGGGTCATTAGGAAGTGAAAGTAAAAATGACAATTGTAACTTGACTAAACAAGAGCATGTTACTTTCGTTTTCACACATGCAGAGAGAGATGCCACACAAACACTTCTCTGTTGCTGAAGCCTTGAGCGATAATGACTGCAAACTCTGCTCAGATGAAAGTGGTGAAGACAGCGAGGAGGAAAGTTGCTGATCCTACTGAGGAGGTTTGAGATGAGTAAGTGAATTTTTTACATCCGTCAACAGGCTCCGTGGGACACCATGCACAGTGTGATAAATACACCATGGCTTTTCTTTTATGTCAGATCACTTATAAACCAGTTAGTGTCTCTTTTATTCCTCCTTATGGCTGTTAAAAGGAATAAGCAGAGGGATGAAAAGTAGCTTCAGCTGGAGCGTTCACCACCGAGGAGGCAAGAACAGGGGTCAAAGAGAGAAGGCAGCATTTTCAATAACTGTCCAAACGCCTAATTTGTCTCTACTTAAATTCCACATGACTTTCCATTCTGATAACCCTTATGAGGCTGAGAGGGTTACAAGGACATTTTCAGTGATGGACCACTTTGATATTTGGGAGTGCACCAATTAACTGTGTGTTGATGACTACTTCATCAACACACATCAGCCACTGGCTTCAAGAAAATTAGCATCCCTCCAAAGTTCTAAGACTTTAACTGTAAAACCAGATGGAATTTCGGAATTGACTGAAACCCCTGAGGGTTGCCAAAACCAGTGTTTACAAGACAAAATGTTGACAAGGTGTTCTGGCGGGACAGGCCACAGTGTTCACAATGAATTGGCGCAAACAGATTATATTTCACCATCAGGGAGGGATTTAAAGGCTGCGATGTCAATTTAGCAAATGTGTTCTCTCATGGCAGCTCTTTAGCATTTTTTTTAATATACGTCAATTCCCTAAAAGTCTGTCTTTCTGATCGGGGGAAGCATATCGCACAAACTGTTCATCTCATCAACTTCACATTTGGGATGAGTATTCTTAGTGTTCCTTAGAAGAAAAAGCGATCTGAATTACAGAGCTTTTATTTTGAGGAGTTTTGAACTTGAGTCTGAAGATTGTGTAGATGGCTGACACCAGTCAAGTTAATAATTCAAACTCATAAGAACCACAAACATGAACAAGAGTATTCAATTTCAGTTTCATTTGATTAAGAAAACATTGACTACAAAATCTTCACTGAAGATAAACCAGTTAGGACGAACGCAGTCCCCTAACTCCACTCTGTACCAGAGACTGTTAATAAAAAAGCTCTGCACACAAGATCCAGCATACAAACAATACAAAGTGAATCTATATCATAGAACAGTTTGAGGAGGACTCATTAATGACATGGGGAATTTCAGAAGTAGCTCCTGCACATTAACACAGAGAACAGAATAGTCCATTCCAAACAGGTAGGTTTAGAAAAGGCACATAGTGATGAATCTAGTGTCTATTCGTGAAAAGAACCTGGCTCCATTCTATAGAAAGGACAGTTGTCAGTATTTTCTTTGCGATTGCATGATCAGGCTTGGAAATGGCTTGGAAGTGATGCTGGTTAACTTGTACCATAATCTGCCATGTTTCAGTCGACACTACTAGTCCGACAACCAAAACAGAAAAACATGCACGCAGGAAAAGCTTTATTGGGAATTGAGCCATATTATAATAAGGGAGAATAGCAGGGAAGCAAAGAGATTAAGTCTTGAAAACGGCACACACACGGCATTATGGCATGTGTGTGTGTGTGTGCCCGCGAGAATGCATATATCACACAGCGGGATCAATATGCAATTAGGGTATTCAGTCATCAAGCGACATTAAGTAATTCTTTAAACAGGCTTTAGCTACTTGCATTGAAATGAGTTATTTACAGCAGTTCCAAAGCAGTTTTCAAGTGCATACCTTATTGTGCCTGGTGGCAAAACACTGTTCACTCATAGAATAGGTTCTAGATCTAGTCTTGATTAACAACATAGCAGCCAATATGTTTTTGAAAGGTTGAAAGTTTACAGTTGTTTTTTAAGAAAAAGTTATGTAATGTGCCTCAAGAGGGATTTGGATTCCAGAGGGTTTATTACATTTTTCTACACCTTTATGTAGGCTTAAAGCAATATTCCCACAATATACTTTACATGGCAACTGACATTTCAGAGCTCAAAAATGTTGCTTTGCACCCAATTGACTCTCTGAAGTCGAAAACCAGCAGAATTAATAGGGGAAAAAACAATTTGCAAGTGTCTTTGTGGTGTCAGAGGGTGTGTATTTAAATGTGTGTGTGTGTGGGGGGGGGGGTGCATGTGTGCGCCTGTAACAGGGATGTAAACCTTTGATAAGGCCATTTTAATGTCACAGAGTAAAACATCCCTGAGCTACTGAACATGAAAGACTCCTGGTTCTTTCGGGTAGAAAAAACACACACACACACACACAACCACCCACGCATCCACCCACACACACACACACACTTTAGTACACAAAAACGACTTTTGCTGCTGCGGTAAATTCAAACTTTTTCCCCTTAGAAATATTACTTTTCATTATTTAAATCTGTCCAGTGAGTTCAACAGGGTGACTGACAGACATCATGTTAACTGAAGTGGATGTGTCAGGCTGGAGTCACTGAAGCCTCAGCAGCAAAGCAACACAGGACCACGGTTCAAGCTATTAGAACATCACTCCCCACCTACACACTGAGCTGATCTCTCCACTGCATCCAGCTGCTGGATTCAGCTGCATTCCTCAAGCTGACTGAGCAGAGAAGCACAGGCCTCAGCGGCATCCCCAAGGAGAGGTTAAATCTCTGCAGACTTGTTAGCTTGTTCGCTTCCACATCTCCTATCAGACCGGAGTTTTCCCCACAGATTGAGACCACTGACCATTTTGCCCATGTCTGACTGTGATGTTCTGATGGGTAACTTCACCCTTTATATGGCTCTGTCAAAACCTGCCATCATCTCAACCCTCAAGCCACGGAGAAACTGCAAAATAGATTTTTGTATCATTTATTCGAACATGGCGTACAGTCCTGTAGTAAATCTATATACAGCATGTGTCCTCTTTAAGAAACAGCATAACATTTACTTTGTGCATGCAGGACTAGATCATTAAGCTGAGGATAATGAATAATGAGTGCTATGCATGATCACATATCTTCCTCACTGATATGGATTGGTGTTATTCAAATTAAACTACTAAATTGTGGAAGATTGTTTCCTACAGCCTACATGGTCTTCGTAGAGCGTACAAGGAAAGGAGGGGTGTTGGGAACTAGAATTTAGAATCAAACACTCAGGGGTTTGGCTCTAATAAAAATATAAACGGAGTGTGGGCTCTGCCAATAGGAAACTGTGTGTGACCTGCCAGATGACATATCAGCCTGTTTGCGCTCTCATGTAGCTCCTGTAACATCTCCATGTGTACATACATCTCTTAGGCAATGGCGACTTCATGATAACCTGAAACACTGCAAACAAGGCAGAGAACCTTCTGGAGTGTTACCCGTCAGCAAATAAACCGAAATACATAGATTGTGTTTTCAAATCCATGCTGTTTAAACAGTCCCATCCATTCACACAATTGACAGCATAGCAGAGTTTAGGCATGAGTCAGAATAAGGCTGGTTTTCACCAGCTTATTAAACACGAGCTGCACTGCAGTGAAGAATTAAACAGGCCACTTGACCAACACATTAAAAGTCACAGCAGAACCACATGTGACCTTTTCTCATGAATAATGGTGAGCAGCTGCAGTGCTGCTGCCGACATCTCCTCCAGCTCTCGACCACCAAGAGACACAGGACAGGGAACACACACAGTTCTTTACCTCTCTCACAATGAGGTCTCGTGAGAAGATGATCATCTGTGGGTTCAGGCTCACGCAAACACTAACTAACCATATGGCTGCCACTGCATGTGGTGGAATAACACAAACAAGCAGCAACTGGTCAACACAGTGCAACGTGGGAGGAAGCTGAGAGGACCGAAAATGCAAAAGAAAACATTTTTCACTCCTGTCAGCTTGACATTTCAAAATAACAGCTAGTAAAGCAGATGGGTCAACTGGGTCAATAGGAAGCAGAAGCCCTGGTTGTTTTCACACTGCACACAAGTTCAATCTCAAACAAAACCTCATTAGATACAAACTAGTTGTGTTTTACCTGCATTGCAAGATCCACAGATGAATGTCCAGGAGGCAGCACATTGGGGGACAGCAACCACAAAAGAAACACAAGAGAGAGAAAAAAATGTTAGTATTCAATCACCTTCATGAACTGCACCATCTCAAATGCACCACAGAAGAAGACACCCTACGATTCGAAGGTCAGAATTCTGAGCACTAATGGAAAGACGGCATCAACCAAAGCAATTATGGAAGAATAATGTGTACCGTTTTTCTTGTAGAGGGATGAGGAGTGTCCAAAAATAAAGTTTAATGGATGGCAGCACACACACATAGAGAGAGCGGGGGGGGGGGGTCTCTCTGACACATTCTCTCTGACTCTTGCCCCTTTATTTCCCTAGTTCTTTCCTCCACTTTTACTGAAAACTATGTTACAACCTGAACATGTGATGCAACCTTTTGTTCTTCTGAAGTGTCAAACTGTAATAAACTACTCTGCAAAAGTATTAGTTATAATCATAATCAATAATGCACACTAATCAGATATCAATTTTGGCCTTTCCAGCACAATTCTTTATTCAAATATTTTGAAAGTGGAATTCCACTTTATTTCAACCTAGGCCCCATTAAAGTAACATTTTGAATTGATCCAGTAGATTCTCTCGTTAGCGGCACTGACTACAGTTTAATTTAATGGGACAGCTACACAATGTCCACTTAAAGATCCTTTTTTCAACAATTAAAGACTCAAATTGTTACTCTGGCTCTTTCCTACGAGTCAGTGGCAACATAAAACATGCTTGTTACGTGTGGCCAGGAGGTGGGGCTCTGTGTGAGAATGTGTGTGTGTGTTTGTGCCTCTCTCCACCTTTCTCTCTCTCTCCACGCAGCCAGTCCTCAGGTGAGACTCATCACCTCATCAGCTGGAGCTGACTTAAGGAGGCTGTGAATTTCTTTCTCGCTCTCTATTCTTCCATGCAGGTGAATGGGTGAGGAGACCGAGGCTCCGGTTTCCCCCATGCCAGAAGTCCTTTTGAGCTTTTGTTATGTTGGTAGTTGGTTCGGGGGTTCCCGGTAGTCCTGTTTTCGGATAACCTTTTTCTTTCATTTAGGTAGTGGGTTATTTAGGCAGACTTAGTTCGGGGGTGAACACTGACTTCGACGGCCGATGGCTGGCTCAGTGTTCCCCTCTCTTTTGTTTGTTTTGGCCGGGAACCTCCAACCCTTTTGGTTTGTTGCCTTTCTAAATATTTGTTTGTTTCAACCAATAAACATTTGTTATTATTTAGTGGCAACAGTTGTTTCTGATTCGTTTATTTGATGTGTTCCGGGCCTCACGAGCCATTTCTTATAGGTCCGTAACAATGCTCTGCTCAACTTAAAGTCTCACTCTTGTTGCAGAAAGATGGAGGTGGAAATGTGAGTGAGTAAGAGAGCTGCTGGGCAGAGTTTTCAAGTTTGAGTTGAGAAAAAAGGAACACTGGTTCACGTCTGTCTTTCATCACTTACCATTGTCTTTTATGGAAATGCTTGAGCAGCGGCTGGTGGAGCTAAATGTGAAAGCAAACACTTCTGACCACTTTGACTTCGATGACTACTGCCTCAGAGGACGAGAAATGCTCAACCAGAGCATCTTTCCATCAAGAAAAATGTTGAGCGGAGGAAATGTTATCATTGACTTTAGTAACATGTTGCCAGACTATAAGTAAAGACCCAGAAAAAGATAATGAGCCTTTTGTTGGCAAAAAAACACGTTTGGTCCACGCACGGACATATAATAGACTGCACAGTTGCCCCCTAAGATTAAATTGTAGATCAGTTAAGTCTGATTAAAATGTGGTTCACACACAGTCAACAGAGAAAATAAAAACCTGAGAGACAAAACCTCTGCTTCCATCACTTCCCTCTCTCCATCAACTCTACAATCAAGAGACCAAGTGGTCGACATCTAGTGGATATAGTTACTCAGTCTGTCATTAAAATGTTGTTTTAGAGTCAGGAAGCGTAAAGCTGCATTAGAGTGATACTACAGTCTACCCTGTGTTAGATGTTTACTGTTTTGGGTTTTGTAAAATGAAACTAGAAGCAGGTAAGAACTATATCAGTAAAATCTCAGTGAGGATGAAGAGCTCGGAAAATGTCACACCTAATCATGAACCATGTTTTTCCATTTCAATTATTAAATTTGAGCAGGCCGTGAGGAGAGGGCTGACAGATGTATTGCCTCAAAATGTCAGCCATTTGGGGAAAAAGAAATACAGAAGTGAAGTACTTCATCTATTCTTTACAACAAAGTCTCACACACCCTCTGGTCACAAATACAGAGTTCATATTGGGACATTCTCAGGAGTCAGTCAGGTCTCACATGTCACAGGAAAAAGCATCAAGTTTAAAGAAAACCTCTGTCCAGTACGTGGCACCATTGAACGTTCGACCAAATAGACTCAGACACAGTGGAGTTAGATAAAACTGTCTCAGAAATTAAGACAAAGAGCATTCTGATAAAAAACTGATTCAGACAGAACAGGGTCAGGCAGAGTGTCCATGACACCAACCTGCTGATCCATCCTCAGCAGCATGCAGTCAGTTACATTGAATTTTGCATTGGTTTCCTTTAACTGAGCTGTTTTATTAAAACTCTGGGTCTCTCAATCTGGACGCTGTCAGGATAATATTCTTTCCAACTATTCAGTTTGTGTTTGTCAAATCAGGAAAAGGTTGAAAGTCTGTGATAGAAATAGATTTGTCAGGTTTGTTTCACTCATTGTGTGAAGGTTTCACGCTCTGTAACATTGTTGCCAACAGACTGAACTAATATCAAGTTTCGAAATGTAACGTAAATCTTGTGTCAGCTCTCATGTCCACAATCCAGCTCCTACAAAATCTTTGTATCATTTCACATTCTTGTTTACATGCAAATGCAGGAGTTCATGCGTGTTCACGCCAACAGTTTTATACACAGATGTGTGAGTGTCGTTTCTGGCAAAGTTAAAGTAAATGAAACACTTGTTTCAGTTATCAGAGAGAAAGTAGAATCTGCTCTTACTGGAAGGGAGACGCACACAACTGGAAGCCACTCTCTGATTTCCCATGATTCTGTTCATTACAACATTCATGCTTTTTCCAGCTTTAGAGTATTCACAAACAGAGACATTAGGAGGGAAGATGAAAAGCATAAGAGCGATATGGTGGAGAAAACCCAATCTCTGTTTCCATTTTCTCACATTATAGCTTCTCATGGGCCATTGAGCCATGATAACATCATAATCTAACATCATAAGCATGGTCAGTAGCTATGAAGGACCAGGGAGGACAGCAGGCCTCTCTTTCCAGGATTTCTATTATATTATATAATGTTCATGTCTTTTTCTTTTTGTTTCTCATCCAGGAGATTGACATTTCCAACCCTCAGATACATACAAATCCTACAATCCATTTCATCTAATCTGGAGCCATGTCTATATTATGCGATACGCTGAGGGTTCGCCAGTCATGAGAGTAGAAATGTCAGGCAGCTTAGAATCCACAGAAAAGTGAGGACCTCAGACCGGCTCACTAAGTGTCTTTGATCTGAAAATGGTCTGTGGCCCTTATCCATTCAAAACGCCACTTGTTTGAAGAAATAATTAAACCCATGAGGGCTTTGAAGTTATTGTGTGATTATACATACATCTTGTGACACACATGAGGACTGGAGATGACAGAGACCGAGCTGAGCCGAGAAACCTGAAAAGGTTATGTGTCGGACATGAACCTGGTCACCACATAAAGAGGCTGAAAAGCAACTGTTTGGCCGTCCAAGACAGAGCGCTAAGACAAAGAAATACGTGGCCATGTCCGGAGAGACTCTGTGCAGGGGCTGGCTTCCTGTCCTGGCCTGTGGGGACTGGGGGGTGTGTAGGGCAGGCCGGATGGCCATCCGGCCTGAGTTTGGCGATGGGGGTATGTGGTCATGGAGGTGTCTCAGAAAGCACCTCTACCTGTAGCAGAGGATTATTCAGTGGAGCTAAGGGCTGTTAGCCGATTGATCCTCGGGTTCTCCATAGGGAGATGCATGAGAACAAACGCTGAGAGAAACGAGGAGAGACACACGGAGAGAACACAGAGAGAACACGGAGAGATTGGACAACTGATCTGAGCTGCCAAACTGAGACGCCAGCAGAAACCGCTGGCAAGTTTCACTTTGAGTTTGGATTTATGTTGGTGCCTGTTTTGCAATAAAAAGTAGTAAAGACTGAGTAGCTTGTCTCTGCCACACATCTATACTGTGATAGCTATAATAAAAACATTTTACTGCGCACCATTAATATCTAAATCTAGATTGTGTTATATGTAACTCTTCCATTATTTGTAGGATGTTGACCTGTTTTGAGTTGGTGATCTTTAGTCCTGCTCTGCATTTTCCCATGCAGCACATTCAAATTGCAATGTGTCTATTTATTACATATTTTTGTTTTCCGTGCCATCATAGATAAAGATAGATAAGACCTTGCTTTGTCATGCTCTTCATAAGTCCCTCTCCCATACAGAATTATGACACGACTCAGTGAAGGAGAGCAGCAAATTTGAATACCCAACCCAAATTAAATTGACACAGCCTGCTACCGGTTGAACATATTCATCACCTGATTCACTGTTTGTGAAGCAGGTGCAGCTGAAAACAGTGTTATAAGCAGGGTTCATACACATTTTGATCAATGGAATTCCATGACTTTTCCATGACTTTAAACCAAATTTCCATGACTGAACATTTTGTGAAATCTCGGTCAATTCGCGAAAAAGTGACAATGTAGTATTCAAACTAACAATGAGAATTCCAAGGCATACAGTATCCCTCAAATTACACAAACCCAAGTATGCCTGCTTATATTTTAGCGTATTTCTTTAAAAGCATATGAATTATTTAAAACTCAGCGTAAATGAACTAGGGATGGGCATTCGATTAAATTGTCTTAATCGATCGTTGGGAGAATTAACGATCAATTTTCAATTAATCATTAATATTTTCATATTAAAATTCACTATTTATAGGCTATATTAGAATGCAGTGAAGATAGAAAAAACAAAGCGTGTTTACTCATTGAGATCTTTTTTCGAAGATGAACAACTCTTGAGGCAGTTAAATGGGATCCATTCACTGGTAACACTTGAAAATATGCGCTGCTGTACTCTTAACTAAGCCCCGTTTGGAGCTAGCTGAATTCTCGACCTCTCAGTCAAGTTATTGTCACGCCCTATCTCCCGGAACCCCACAAACAGACCCGGGTCTGTCCGGATTCCCATTCGTGTGGGCCGACTGACGGTCCGTGTGCGGACATGAAGCCGAGCAGCGCAGGTTAGCTCCGGGATGCTTCCTCCAACTGCTAACATCCTCGCTGTGCTGCGTTCAACGCCACTCGGATATTCCGACGTCCTGCCACATAGCGAACATGCAATAGTTTTGCATGAGTTTCATCGCTGAAACTCATCGTCTATTAATTATGCCCATCCCTAAAATGAAGAACATGAAAATATAACAAATTTCCATGACTGTTCCAAAACTTTTGGGAGATTATTTGTTTTTCCAGGCCTGGAACATTTTAAAATTCCATGACTTTTCAAGGTTTTCCATGACAGTACGAACCCTGTATAAGGGCATATTCTATCAGCATAAACACTCTTACATTTTAAATATCTATTATTATTTCCATTTCAGAGCCATTTCTAGGAATAATAACTTACATCATTATTTTCTCATGATAAAATCCAGCGACTCTGGTACCGTGTTGATGTCGGAAATCTAAATCCAGAGGTAATTTTGCCTTCTTGGTTGATTTTATATGAAAAAGAGCCAAATACACTATACAATAAAACTGAGTATGAGGATCGAGCCAATTGGCAATCATCAATTAATGGCAGTCATCATGATGTTGGGCCCCACATCAGGATTCCAGGGTTGTTCTTGAATACAACCTGGTGAATTAATAGAGCAGATCAGTGGACGTTTAAGTCAGGTGATGCAATGTGTTTGCAACTGTTCAGCTGGAGAGGAGCTGTCTGAGGGGGAGTTAGGCTCAAAGTCATCTTTAAAGATGAAAACGTTTAGACGAACATGAGGTGTATGTGAAATGATCTCCTTCAGGATATGAAAAGAAAAAGCTGCACTCATTTATGTTCTGTTGCCCAAAATTAAGCAAGATAAATCAAGTGCTTCCTTTAGTAAAATCAAATACTTGTATCTGGGAACGAAGCAGGGAGGTTGCAACTTGATGCATGGATTCCACAGCATTAAATACTTAAACCCATGCTTAAAGTGTTTGTGTATGTTGGGCAAGAGTCCCTACAGAACTAACCATGTGGTAGGATCCACACACAATGGGTCGTAAAAGCGTGGCCTTTGAGCCAAGATGAAGCCAGCTAAAGTCTCCCTCTAAGATCCAGCACGGAGATTGTATCTTCTGGTGTTAACTTAATCCCTGGGGTCTCCCCAGAAACCCCTGCTCTGCTCCTGGCCCCTCCCACTCTCCTTTGACCTCTGACACTCAATTGGCTAAAAGCCAGCATCATCCCATGACCAGCACCTCAAGGAGGCAGGACCTCTCAGGTAGAACAAAACCACTGAGACATCAATAATCGCTGCCATTTTTACCCTGCTCTGAAGACATCACGAGGCCCCTTCGGGGCCTCCCAGCTGTTTTAGTTGCTAAAGGGGGTAACCTTAACTTTTAGTTTATCAGCCATTTTTACCCTGCTCTGAAGACATCACCAGGCCCCTTCGGGGCCTCCCAGCTGATTTAGTTGCTAAAGGGGGCAACCAGCGTTTTTTTTCTTTCATTTTCTTTTATCTTAAGTTTGATCTTACTTTGATAGAGACTATTTTTGTTTTAACTTGAAAAGACCAAACAGGAAATTGCACGCGGAACAATCTCAGACTGTTTCACTTTCCCCACGGACTTTACTTTCCCAACGATCTACAAACAGCTTCCACAGCCGTCCCCTGAAGCAGAAGCACGACGTTCATCCCGTTGAGGAGCAAGCAGAATCCGTTCCTAATCGGCCCAGCCGACGCCGCTGCGACAGAGGAACCAGCGCAACAGAGCTTGAGCGGCCACGATTATTCACTGGACTTCGGAAATATCCGCGCGACACGCGCATGCAACACCGTGAAGGTCACAGTAAGAGGCTTTATTGTCTGGGCAGATGTTAATCTGATACGTAGCGTATTGTTTTAATACTTGAATGTATTTGTTTTGTATGAGACCGCAGAGTCTCCAGTGTTTTAGCGGCGATTCGCCACTTCCGGTTGACGGTTACGGCCTTGTGCCATAGTTTTTAAGCACCGTGAGCAGCGTCTCCAGCTCATTGTGACCGTTTGAACAACTTTAAAGATATTTTACCGGTCAAACCTCAGCACACAACGCCATTTGGGTGCTGAGTGGTAAAGTAAATGTAACTTGTCTCTGACGGTGCTTTTAAGAGCTTTGCTCTCTCCTTGTATTCTCTCTCTCTCTCTCTCTCTCTTCTCCTAAACCTGTTTATACACACATCCGATCTGTATTTAGAATACAGTTCAGGTAACATAGTTAAATCTATATTTAGAGAGGCTGGACACATCTGGAAGCCATGCGGCCGAACGCCAAAGTAGAGACAAAGAATTCCCTTTGTCTGAAAATCCCTTTGTGTAATTCAGGTGACGACCACCAGTGTGAGCTCCGGCCACATGGTGTCATTAACATAGACTCCATTTTGAAGAACGCAAGTTAAACCACCATTTTGAGTCTATCATTGCCACGCCTCCTCTCTCACTCTCCTCACATTCTGGCTCTAAATTCATAACGGCTCCGCCATCTTGTTTTGTAGTCAATTCGCCATTTTGAGAGTTTTTAGGCCTTGGTTCCACGAATCATGATCGGCCGCCATCTTAGATGTGACGTGACTTCGTCATCGCCAAGCCCCCCTTCTTTTTCTCTCTCTCTTTCTCTCGCTCTCTCACACACACACACACACACACACAGACACAGAGACACATTGATAGACACAGACAGATACACACACACAGATACATGTGTTTTCTAAATTGTGATAAGCGGCTGCTGTTGTTATCTTTGAAATATGGGAGTTTGTTAAAAAGATGAATCATTAAATAACACTAACTGTATTTCACATGCACACACATAGACACACACACACAGAGAGACCCTTTGACACAGACGCACACACACACACACCGAGACAGACATACATAGGTAGACAGCCGGTTTTACATGTATTTTCTGAATTGTGATAAGTGCTGCGGCTGTGTTTATTTTTGAAATATCGGAGCTTGTTAAAATGATGAATCATTGAATAACATTATAACTTTATTTCCCCTTTTTAATAAATGCTTTTGTAATTAAAGTATCTGTAGTCTGTGATTATTTGTGCATATGTATGTGATTGCAGCTGGATTATGATTGCCTGTGCTCGAACTTAAAACCCTTCATTGTTTATTATATAATCATTAAAACTAAATATTGAGATTATTAATATAACTTATATCATTGAGACTGATATTTTATAGATTGAATTGTTGGTCCCTGTAACCAGGGTGGTGCCCCGCGACAATAAGCAATGATTACAGATTTGTATTATTCTTAATTGATAATTTTATTGTTTTCATTAATTATTTTAACTATTATTAATGGATAACCGTATCATTTCTAATTAAATGTGTTACTATTCTTAATTAATAGCTTTATCATTTTTGATTATTTTTAAGAAATAATTGTTATTTTAATAATCATATTTCATGATTATTAATAATAAGCCAACGTCAATTCTACTCCTACTATTGCACAACATGTAATTATGGTTTAAGATCTTTATTTAGGTGACTGCATTAAAGCTATAACTACATTTTTTGCATTTTTCCATCTCAAAATGATTACTGGTATGACAGATTTTGTGCTTAGAGAAAAATATACATTCCTTAACATCCTTAAGACTTGACTTGGCAAAGCTTTCCCATTGGCCTTCACAACAAGAGCATTAGAAAGCATCAACTTAAACAGTGCATATAACTTAAAATTCTCAGGTTTTTTTAACTTTACATTGTGTATGAGACAATCTGGTCAAGGCTCTGACTATATTTTTGAAATGTGACATGTATAGAAGCCTAAGAGGTTTCTCAGATCCTAGAATTTGTTGAAATGTCACCTGGCCAGTGTATTTCCACAGTCCCAGGCAAATACACTTATGTTGGTCCCCATCACTTATTTAGCCTTTTGTGAGCAATGGCTCAAAATGTCAATAGTCCTTACGCTATAGGCCAGAAGACGATCTGTCACGTTTTCATTAAAAGGCTGCATATATATTAAATAGTGCATCACAAAACAATTCAGAGGATGGTCACTGCACATTATGTTATTGGTAGTCTGGCTCTTCAAATTCCTCCTCGCCGCTGCTGAGACTGTGTTACTAGAGACGTGTACTAGTGGCAGAAAGTGCAACTATCCGACGGTGGTCTTTGGTTCGAGTCCACGGAGTGACAACAAGAACAACATACCTGGAGGGACAACACCTGGACAACACCTGGATCTGTTCCACACTGTCAAAGTGCCTACCCCACCCCACTGTCTAAGTGCCACTGAGCAAGGCTTCTTACTCCCCTAACACCTGCTCCACGGGGCGCCATGCATGGCTGCCCACTCTCTGTGTGTCCTCCTGTGTACACCAGATGGGTCATTGCAGAAAACAAATTTCACCCCTTGCATGTTGTGTGAGTGTGCATGTGTGCATGTGTGTGGGACCAATAAAAGTGTATCTGTATCTCAAGAGTTACAGTGCAATTCTTCTTCTTCTTCTTCTTTTGACATATGTTCAGTGGCATAGTGAGATAGACAAGTTGAGGCTCCGACACCAGGGATGTACAGGGCCAAATAGAGACCAAGAAGGAGAAAATACAGAGCTTTCTTCTTTCAATGGTTAAGGGAATGGTGAGGTCCCTGGTGAATGTCTGGATCAGCTCTATGTGCTGACTGAGACCCAGTGGCAATGTACTATTATGTGCTTTACAGAAACATGGCTGCAAGAACACATTCCAGAGTCCGACTCCTTCATCAGTCAAACTTCATGGACCAACAGAGCACCTGGCCAGGGAGTCTAAATGTTCCACTATTGTACAGCTGTTTCCATCCCAACATGGCACGTGATCATCAATCCATATCATCTCCAGAGACTTCCACATGCTTCTGGATCAGATACACTAAAAACCTTTGACCAATTCATTCACTGTCTCAATGGAGAAATAACATGGAAAAAAAAAATGATAGCCTAAAATGTCCAACATAGATGCACTTTTGCTTCCCCCTCATTGGCAGACCAAACCACAAGCAGATGCCTCTGTTCCACCTACACACCTATTGACCAGCATCGGCGTCTGGCCCCAGGAGTCGGTCACAGGAAGCCAATGAGACTGTGCAGGGGTGTTTTTGAGGCCACAGGCTGGAAAAGTACTTTGTGAGCTCAATTCAATGTCTGTCTGTCTTATACCCGTTCACTTTCCTGATTTTCTTCTCACGGTACTCTTGCCATAAAAAAGAGGAGATAAAAGTGGAAGGGAGAGGAAAAGGAAATATAGAGCAGCAAGGCAGAGCAGAGTCACTGGAGGAGACGCAGCGCTCCATCAGTTTGTGAAGTATAAGCAGCCCCAGTGGGAGCTTTCAACAGCAACCAGCCTCCGTTCACTTTAGTGTTGAATTGATTCCCAGTCCATAGAGACAGACTGCACTGCCTGTATTGCATTGGACTGCAGCTTGGGGAAGAAGAGTATAAAATGGGTAAATGGTAAGTGAAAGATGTCAAAGCAGGACCAACATATAAAACTGACAGCAGATAAATTGAAAGCTGAAACATTATTTTTTCATACAGTTCTGTCTCAACAAGGTTGACGTCTGACTTTTAATCTCTTTTCCCTCACATTCAAACACAGGTCAGCTCCTCTGCAATTTTTTCTGTTAACATTTAATAGTTTGCAAAAAAATTGCTAACTCAATAAGGAAGAACTACAAAGACCATCACAGTCGCACATACAATCATTAGAATTAAACATCACCTTCCTACTCATGTCTTAAGTTTTAACCAGGCCGTATTTCAGTTGAAATGGAAAAGATAAGTAAACAATTCTGAGAAACAACAGATACTATGAAAACAAGGCATCACTTAAGAGAGTTAGAAGGCTTCAAAGTGAAACTTAAACTCTCTCACACAGAATGCAGAAAAGAAAAACCTCTAATTTCCTGCTAACGTATATCAGCATTTAAAACAACATGCTAGTCTCTTATTACCGCCACCAAGGAGGTCAGGTTTGTTTGTCAACAAGATTACGTAAAAACAACAACATGAAACTTGGTGGAAGGATGGGACGTGGACCAAGAAGCAACCAAATAAATGGATTCAGGAATTATATTTTCATTTCCTTTAGCATTATATATTTTTATATTTTGGTGGTACACAATATTTTCAGCAGTTTCCAAATAAATAATTTGTGGACCTATAAATCAGACATATTTGGGGTACTGCTATATGTGAGTGTGCACAATTTGGTGCAGCTAAATTACATTTAAGGGCATGGCACTCTGTTTGCTCTCTGCTGAGTGCTGTTCCATCTGTCACATTGATCACAGTGAAGTAACTACGTCAGTCAAACTGACACATGCTGCTTAGAGAGCTGTTGGTAGTCTGGCTCTAGAAAGTAAATTTCAGCACCGGCCATCCACCACGTCTCAGTCTCCCTGTGCAGTGTAACTCTATCTGATTACTGCTGAGTGTTCAGTCACTGAAGGACACGAGGGATTGATTCCACATTATATTTACAGGACAGATGGAGCTGATTTCTTTTAAAGGAGGAAGAGAAGTTGCAGCTTCAGAGGCATTTCTCCTCCTGAACTCTGTCACTGCAGAGACCCAAACAGAGCAGGGATCACTTCCGAGGGTTTCAGTGGGATATGAGACAGTCTGACGTAGACCACTCATCTGATTAAAAGCCTCTCAACTCCAGTAACATGGAAGAATCAGCTTTCAGCTCACACTTCACTACAATTATTCATCATTAACAAGCAGAGTCTTAAACAAGAAGAGATGAAGAGGCTGTGAATGAAAATGGAAGAGTCAAGAGAAAGGTTGAGGATCCTCGCAGAATGTAAGTGAGTATTTTGTCAGAATCAGGAGTGTCTCAGAGAGCTTTTATCTTCAGTCGATTGACAGAGATTAAAGGGATAAAAATGACTTTGTTGTTTGGTTGTGACTTTAGACCCATGAAAGATAGAATGCAAACCAGGATTAAAAAGATATCATAAGAAGTCTCAAGTCTAAAAATATTGAAATCAAACAGAAGATGAATGGGTAACACTTGGCTCATTCTGAATCTCCACTGGGCTGGGAAAGACAACAATCTGAACTGTAACACATCTCACTGCCTCTATTTCAAATCTCTGAGAAATCAGAACAGCTCTGAAATGTAAATTTGAAGAAGATTTTTTTTTTTTGAATTCCCAATGAGAGAAAAGGACTTTTATCAACACGACTCATTGAGTACAGAGACGAGAAGATAAAAATAGTCTCTGTGACTCTCAAATATAAATACAAAACACAAATGTCTTAAACTATTTTAATATTGAAGCTAAATCATTAACTGGGTTACAACAAAAGCTGCAATGCCGAATGCCTAACCATCATCTTGAAGAGGGACATTTAGGGATAAAGCTAATTGAATCATTGTTTTGTGAAATGAAGTGGATTTAATGTTTGTTTTTTCACCTCAGGTATTTATTTAATACAAAGGATCTTTTTTTATCTCCTTTAATGTTTTCACCTCAGGTATTTATTTAATACAAAGTATTTGATTAAGAAAAACAATCTGTATGGTGAATAATAGTCTTTCTTAGAGACTAAACCTGCAGACCTGTGTTCACTGTACGACCTCTGAAATTAGTGAGTCAGCTTCCACAGCAGTCAATTTGGTTTACGATCATAACCTCATTCATTTACAACCTTTCAAAAAGGTTTAATATGCTTTATAATATAAATACAAGTTCGAAAAACATAAAATATAACAAAACTTTGAGCAGGCAGGCTTTGAAACAGATTTTACATAAATGTTATCCTGCAGGTAACCAGTGAGGGCTGTTACAGGGAAGTATGGAGTTTCACTTATTATAGTTCAAAGCCTGGCAGCAGCGTTTTGTATCTGTGGATGTTTCACTTACTGATAGCAGATAAAATCCACTTCAGAAGTCTGGAGGTGCTGTCAAAATGTTGGGATGTGTTAAAAGCATTAGTGACCCTGCCTAAGCTTTCAGAGCAAATAAATAAACCGATCTTGTTTAGCTATCTAAGTTGGAAGGGGGGAATTATAATCATGTCTGATTTTGAAACTGTGTAGTACTTCATAGAAATAGAAATACATGTCATGACTATGCAAGAGGGAAGCATGTAACAGGAGAGGATACAAAACAGATCCCTGGGGGACCCCTCAGGTGAGAGCAGCACAAAGGGAGGAGGCCTCTCCATGCATTGAGTAGGACCAACTCTACACTGGGATTATTACCTTGTTTAGGAATCAGGTCTGAAAATAAGTGTCCTTTGCTTCCTGGGTTCCCCTCATGAATCGCACTTTCAGAGTCAGCAGTTGTGTAAAAGTTGCAGTAATTGACTTTTGTCAACACAATTAATGCTGTATGGTACCCAAACAAGATTTCATAATCCAAGTATTGATCGTCATAAGCTGATTGAAAACTTACAGCAACAGTGTTAGAAAGCAACACAACATCCATTAGACACAGAGAAACATGTCCACCCTGTTGACCTTACAGTTGCAATCAGAAATATTCAACCCCCTCACCTCAATAGACATTATAGTGATGTGGATGACAGATAATGGCAATAAATGACAAAAAAACCTCATCAAACAACAAAAGATATTTATTGATGCATATTTTAGTTATTTTGACAACAGAAGTTGACTTAACTTTGAAATTCAAATGAAAAATGTAACTCGTTCAACACAAGTGCATGTGCAGTATTATTGAACCCCCCAGCTTCAGTACTTTGTGGCGCATCCTCTAGCTTTTATAACTTCTAAAAAATGTTTTCGGTAAGTGCGGACATGCTTCTTACACCTCTCGATTGGAATCTTTGCCGATTTTTCAAGTGCAAAAGCCTCTAGATCAGTGATGTTTGATGGCTTCCATGCTGCAACTGCCTTCTTTAAATCCCACCAAAGATTTTCAATCAAATTTGAATCTGGTGACTGTGAATGCCACTCCAGGACGTTCCAGGATCTTTTTCTCAACCAAGCTTTGGTGGACTTGGAGATTTTGCTTTGGATCATTGTCTTGCTGGAAAGTCCAATGATCACCAAGGTTTAATTTGTCAACAGAAGGAATCACATTCCTCTTTAAAATGGCCTGGTATTTCTGTGAAACCATGATGCCATGTACACAATAAAGATTGCTAGTTCCTGCCGCAGAAAAACAGCCCCACATCATCTTTGACCAACCTCCATGCTGGACTGTGGGGATGGTATTCTTCTGGTCATAAGCCTGTCCTTTCCCACGGCAGACATACCGCTGGTCCATACGTCCAAACAGTTCCAGTTTGGTTTCATCAATCCATAGAACTGTCACCCAAAACTCTGTAAGCTTATCCAAATTCCTCCTGTCATATTCTAGTCGACTTTTGATGTTGCTTGTGGTCAAGAGCTGAGTGCGTCTTGGAGCCGTCCATTAAGTCCTTTATTATTCAGTGCATGTCTTATAGTTGCCACTGCAGCACTTGTACCAGCCTTCATCAGGTCATCCTGTAGGTGTCTTGCAGTCACACAGGGGTTTATCTGAGTTGTTCTGACTAAGTTGCTGAGGGTCCTTGATGAAATGTTGGGCTTTCTTCCGAGCCAAGCAGCTTTGAAGATGCTCCATCAGTTGTAAACTTCCTTATAATGTTCCCAATGGTGTCTCTTGGAATATAATTTTTTGGGGAATTCGTTTTTCTACCCAAGGCCTTTCAGGTGTGATGAAATAATCACCTCTCAGCTTTGTGGAAGCTCCTTTGTCTTTCCCATGATTGCAACTCACCGTGAATACCTTCATGGGTGGGGCTTATATATACATCACAGCTGAAGCAAATGAAGGATCAGTATAGAGTTCCCAAAGGCTTAATAATGTTTCAACTCAACTTTAGGACAAAAAAAACTGTCAGACTGCTTTAAAAAGAATAATTGTGACATGGCTATCTTAACAAAATATACTGCTACACACAAATACTACATCAATCATTTTTGTCCGTGTTGATTTTCTTTATCACTCAACTCATAAAGAAGGCATCTGAAGCAGAATCTTGATCAAAGAACAAGATTCTGTCAACTTTAATTGATAAATCCTTAAAATCTTTGGGGGGTTAAATATTTCTGATTGCAACTGTATGTTTCTGGTCACATGACAAATGCAAGTTAAGAGACGATTCATCATTGCTCCAGGTGTGGTTTAGAAACTCAAATGCTATATGCTCGGCTTCTTTTCTAGCCATTCGCTTGCTTCTACTCTCAGCCTGTTTGAGTTTCTTTGCTTGGACGGAGAAGGAAGTTGATTAGAGCCACTGGAGATATACTATCTACAAAGTAAGAGTCCAAAAAATCAATTAATTAGCATTCTGGTTATAACAATAAATTACATTTAGTTTAAAACCATCAACCTGAATACATTTAATGAATACTTATGCATACAAGAGCATAATCGGTTTCTGCATTTACCTAAATTAAGAAAAAAAAAAATATTGTTGAATAGAATACATTTACTCCCACTCAGCACTGTTGAGCTCTTTGATGACTCATGGCTCATAAAAAAGAGCAAAATAATAAACAGTCATTATTTTTAATTTGAGTAATGTACTTTTACTCATTACACGGTACACAAACCTTGAGCCATAGCTGGGCTTCTCTTATTGGTTATCATTTTCCATTTCAATCTGCAGTGGAGGCTGAGGATCCGTGATTGGTATTGATCAGTTTGAAATAGCTCCCTGCTGGACCACAACAACAGCCATCTTTACACTAGGAGTAACAAAGTGGTTGCACTTTGAGGATGATTGAGCTGTTGGAGGAGAATTGTCATGTTATTAGATACTCTTACTCACTTTCAACAAGCCAATAACTGGGAACAAAACAGAGGGTGACACATCAGAAGCAAAAGTAAGTTATTTATTATAACTTTGAAGCCGTTACCTCATACAGTATTCAGACTGAACTTCAGCCTCTCCAAGGAGAAGCAGGATAACTAGATGTCACTGACAAGTACTTCAACGGAGAAAAATGTACAAGGTGAAAACCAAAGCTCAACTGAAACAGACCGATTTCCCAACTTGTTGCAAGATGCCTTGGCTAATTGGCTCGCACCATTCAAACATCAAACTGAATTTTTTGGAAACATTTGGGAACAAATAACAACAGCACTGAAGAAAGACGATAGAATTTGGAAGGCCAGAGACATCACAGCTACCAACAACGTGTATGACAATGAAACATACCAACTTGCTAGTTCATATGTTTTTGCTAACATTAAATGGCTAATTCTTAAGTCAACTACTGAACCATTGTATAGCCATTTTCAGACATGACCTGTGGGTAAAATCCGGAGAATTGGCTACGGAGTTTACTGCAGTTTGCCTTTCACACATGCACAACACATGTCTCTTAGCTCTCACCACAAACTCTCCCCCCGCTCCCAATCACTCTTGGTGAATCCAGTGGGGGATCCCCAACTGTTTTCTCACGCAAAATACTCTTTATGTTTTTCTACGGACTTTATACCCGGAGGCCAGGTCAAGCAACAATTGCGTTGAACATTTGCGTTTTGCAAACACGCACTTTCCACTGGAGAAAATGTGGAGTATCTGCAAGGTTTACTGAACGTCTGAACGCAGATCATTTGAGCCATCACAGACTGTGGATGAATGGTGAAAGAGTCTCTCAGCTGTGCTCGGATTCACAGTGTCATGTTTTCATTTCGGAGCTCCATCACCACCTCCAGTTTTGTATTTCACCTGTGGGACAGTGTGTGGCTCTTTCCTCCCTCACTGTTCTTATCCTGGCCTCTGCTGCTGTGACTGGCTGCTCCTTGTCATTCGCCATACCCAGAGGTTGTTAAAACCAGCCAGCTCAGTGTTAGGTATCTTTATGCCAACCAGTTGAGTAACCTCTGGCAATATGTCTGTGAGTGTGTAGCAGTGTAGGTGTGTAACCTTGGCAGTGGACACTGTTGTGTTGCTCTCTCTTGGCCTCCTGCCTGCTGTGTGTCTCTTAACCTCTTTGTGGGTCACATCCACTCCTGGAGCGTCTCCTGACTCTGCCAGCATGACACATGACATTAAAACAACAGAGCCTGAGGTCACACAACCTGTGGGGACTCAACCTCAGGTGGTACACCTGCTCTATAAATCTGTCACCGTGTCTAGTCACATGTCTGCTCTCATCAGCTGAATGCAAGGACAGCTACTATGAGCGGGGAGCAAATACAAAAACAGTCCCAATAAAATTATGTTATATCCTCATATTCTATGTGGAGACAATGTTGAGCATGGAAAACACAAAATCTGCTTCTAAATCTGAATATACAGAGACATAATGAAAATGTCAAACTGTGAAAGAAGAAGCACCTGAAGGAAATGATTTACATTAGAAACAGCTTTATGAATTTTCAGTCCGTTTATAAACATGGCAGATATAAAACCAGAAGCCTTTATGTTGAAACATTTTCAATCCTCATTGTGAAGCCCTCAGGCTGTTGGAAGATGCAGATGAGTCAGGAACAATAAGGTGCTGCATGATTCTCTCCGTGTGTGTTTGTATTTCACCATAAGCTGTTTTTATATTCTCCAACTTCTCATCCCTCCATTGTTACTGATCTCTGACCACCCACAGTCCCTGTCTCCACCCATTCTCTCTCTCTCTCTCTCTCTCTCTCTCTCTCTCTCTCTCTCTCTCTCTCTCTCTCTCTCTCTCTCTCTCTCTCTCTCTCTCTCTCTCTCTCTCAGGGACCTGACGGCTCAGATCAGGTGATTCTGTGGTTGACTCATTCCCTGTGGGAATCGATAGTCCCATTTAATCAAATGGCTGGAAACTAACGGCTTTAGTGTGGCTTGGGGCGGGGCCGGAGTTCACTGACTCAGGTCAGCATCAGACAGTAAAGATAAGTGAGTGTGGACGTCCCTCCTGGTAGAAACACTTGAAGGGCATCCTAACAGAGAAAATGTCCGTGGCTTTGTTTGATTCATGTGGGAAACGGATGTTTAAATCCGGATACGGATGCCATGTCACAACATTAAAGAATCAATCCTGATGCCAGGTTTCTCTAAATTCTGACACTATTCTTCTTTTTCTCTGTACTCATTGATTGTTGACAACTCTTAATCTTGGGGTTGAAGCCTTTCTTGCCTTTCTTCATTACAACAAAGAATGTGTAGTTAGAGGACTTCAGGGAGCTGTTAAAAATGTATTTCCTCTGAAAAACAGACAGCACAGGGACCTCCTGAAAAACTACATGTAAGGCTGTAAAACGCTCTGTATGAACTGGCGATGAAGGTTCCTCGTGGTTTTCAAGGGGGCAAACATAACAATAAAACAAAGTACATTCACAAATTATACGAACACACAACCAGTATCCAGAAGTGGGAAATAATTGCTAAAACATTCTTTGAGAAGTTTTGCTATTTTAGAATTGAAGTGCTAGGCTGATAGTTTAGAGCGTCTCGCCTTCCTAAAAAAATAATACAATTTCTCTAATCAGCAATTATCCCTTCATACAATTGTTACTTCAGATAACAGATAGTCATTTTTTCATAGGACAAATACTTTTACTTTTGCAATAATGATTTCAGATGAAAAAATATCCTAGAATATCATTTTGAATATACATGGTAAAAATGCAATAATCTCACTGGCAAAATGAGTAATAACAATATGGTCCTGGCCTCTCTCCAAGTTCCTCACCTATAGACTGTACATAAATATGAACACCTGCCTCACATGCCTCTCTACTTGCTCCCACAATCCAGGAATCAAGCCTGTTTCAAATTTTTCTCTCCAAACAGTTGACTGATGCCGTGCAGGGCCGGTTTTTCCTACAGGCGACACAGGCGGTTGCCTAGGGCGCTACTCAGAGGGGGGCGCCAAAAACTGCGCCGAGCAAAAAACATTTAAAAAGTTTTTTATTTACTTTTTGCGAGGCAGAGTTTTTTGCGCCCCCTTCTATATGTGGTATGGTCAAAAATATTGTATTTAATTACTTTAACAGTAATTTAAGTAGTTTCATTAGAGAAATCAGTAAATGACAGCAGCACTCAGGTGGAACGTTTGGCACGGGAGCAGTTGCACCCCGTCCTGTCAGGTGCAGTCTGGATGAGGAAGTGAATGCTCCGTGTCGTTCCTGCTGCTGCTTCCATCCTGTATTCTACAGGTTAGTAGTGGGTGAGAGTCACCTACGTTAGCTCCTAGAGCCTCGCTTGATCACCGCGAGTGTCATTGAGACATGTTGATGTTGTTTTGATTTTCTACTTAGACTGGTAAAACTTAGAAACTCCGCTGGGCAGTGAGGGGAGACACTCGCGCATTAGGTGGGCGGGGCTACATTCGCCTGTATAGGTGTTTATTTTACCTGCTCGTCGTCTTGCAGGTGGGTCGCGATAGTATATTGTTTACTTTACATTGTGTAGTCAGTAGTGAAGCTTGCCTAGAGCGCCAAATGTGCTAGGGCCGGCCCTGATGCCGTGTGTATACATTTTCAGACTAGGAGTGAAGACTTTGTCTATTTAGAAACGCCTTCATATCCTGTGTGCTCTCTCCAATCCAGTCAGGAATCCTTGCCAGTGTCAGAAAAAAACAGCTCTGTAGTAAAACTGGCAATATGAGGGTTGTGAATGATTTCCTGATGGTGAATGCTGATTGTGAGTGTTGCTTGAAGAGTGAATGTGAGTGAAGTGCCAGTGATTTCTGCTTTTAGCTGAAATGAGTGACTGCTTCCAACTGATCCAGGTTTTCAATTTGCTGTTTTTGGTCCTGAAAACTTCCAACTTAAGCCAAACATTACATGAAATCCTGACTTACTCCCCAAGAGACAAGAGTGAGAGAAGTAAAAAATCAGTTTGAGTTTTCATATGATTATATATTCACAGTATCCAGGCAGAAACAAAGTAGAACAATTAGAGTGGCACTTAGGGGAGTGTATATACCTAAATGGCCCAACAGTCCCTTTATGAAACCATATTTATGTTAAATTAATCCATGTTTATTTTGGACATGCACAAATTATACACACTCATACATATGTTATATATTATGAGTATGAACAATAACATATTTTACAATGTGTGAGAAAAAAAGATCCACCACGTGATTTGGCAATGCACCAAAACTTTAATGAATTATTCTGTACACCATGCCAAACCCCAAATATCAAAGAAAGCTGGTTGAGTAAATTTGGCACAATCCTGCTAACTAATAAACAAACACACACAAAAAAGCACCTTGTAACCCCTTGTAGTTCAAATCATAAAGACGGGACAGCTCCGGTATCACAACAAAAATCCTGCTGCATATGCTCCCACTTCACACTGTGTCTGACCTTAGAGAGTCATTTATCACCGTCTTCCATCGGATCCAAATGTATGGGTGACAAAATGTTGAATGGTATCTTAGGGATACTAAATCAGTTTGGCATAGTTGTTTTCTTTCTGTGTGACCTTGAACATGACATGATATAAAAAATAACATGTGTGTTGTGCAGCAGAGTATACTGTTTCCCTAACCACCACTGAGAGTGATTCTATGTTAACTGCAGATGGCTTACTAAACAATGTATTATCTCTGAGACCTACAGGTGTCTGTTTCCATTGCCTTAGCTATTCACAGTCTTTTTTCAATCTACATACTGACAACCTGTTTCAACTGCTTTGGGGAAAAAAATTCATACAGTGTAAACTTGAGCTGTACTACATGTCATCCGTTATTCTGCTTATTGGGCTCAGGTCATGGAGTTAGCAAGCAGGGTTTCTGGAACGACACTCTCCATAGCCAAGCTGTCAAGCAGACGTTTGAAACTTGGAGCTGCAGACTCTCATCC
This sequence comes from Platichthys flesus, assembly GCF_949316205.1. Taxonomy (NCBI): domain Eukaryota; kingdom Metazoa; phylum Chordata; class Actinopteri; order Pleuronectiformes; family Pleuronectidae; genus Platichthys; species Platichthys flesus. Next base: position 4,576,674 of record NC_084948.1, on the reverse strand, counting down.
CGACCGCTTCACACTTGGCTGGAAACACGACTGCAAACCAAATTATCTGCAAAAAAGTGGGGATGCATTTCCTAAGGCTTCCAAGCTGAGCACCCTCCTCACTAAGGTTGTGCCTTGAAATACTGGCCATGAAAATCATGAACAGAATTGTTGACAAAAAACAAACCCTGGCAGAGTCCCATAACCATTGGGAATGTGCTTGAGTCTGTGCCAAGGATATGGACACAGCTTTCACTTTGATTATACAAGGACTGAATGGCTCTTATTACAGGCCCTAGCACCCCCTACTCCTGCAGTACCTCCTACAGTATTCCCAGAGGGACACAGTCAAATGGCTCCTCCTAATCCAGAATACACAGACTGGATGGTCATACTCCTCTTACTAAACAATGGTAAAAAGCTGATCCACTCTACCAAAGCCAGAACAGAATCTGCATTGCCTGTACCCTCGGTTAGACAATTGCCCTGGAGTAAACTTTCTTGGGGAGGCTGAAGAGTTTGAGCAAACCTTCCATGTCTGGGGCCAAGCCCTGCTCTCCCTACTGGAGCAGCTGGATGGCTAGAGTTTGAGGCCAACCATCAGTCTCCCTGAACTCCTTCTCCACCCAAGTGTTTGTTTCCAAGACCAAAGGGGCTGCGTCCCTCTTAGCTTTCGGATACCTGTCAGCTGCTGCAGCAGAACTCTGTGCCAAACAGGACTGGATGGCTTCCTTCTTCAGCCTGATGGCTTCCCTCAGTGCTGGTATCCAAAAGCACACAAGTCAACAAGATATACAGATATAACAGGTCTGGTTGTTAATTGACAGTTTTAATTATGAAGAAAATGTAAAGTCCTCATAAAATCTTCAGCATTTCAGAAGAGGGCCAGCCAAAATGTAAATCACTAATAAATGGAAAACATGCCATGTTTGCCCTTGTGGACACCAACTGTCTTGTGTGGTGATATTTTATGTGGTGTGTGCTTTTCCACCCACTGCTCCTCAGGGCAGAAAGTCAAGGAGGTCTCATTCGGCACTCTTGCTTCCTATTCATGTGGAAAGTCTGAAATAACAAGAGTCTCTTCATAAGTGGATTCTGTAAATATTAACTTCTCTGTATGAAAAGCAGTTGATAGCTATTGACCGGATTTGTTATTTTTTCACCTGTGTTCATTTCAAGGTTTTCACATAGGCTCTCAATAATGACAAGTTAAAGATGCAGCATTGTCACAAAGAACACACAGTGTGTACTGTATTAATAATGCACCCAAACAGATAATGTGCTCTGAACACACATTCACACACAGAGACACGTTGTACAATGAGAAACAAAGACTGAAATACGTGACCTCTTAAACCATTGTCACCCATTTTCACTCCAGACTTGTTCCAGAAGGACAAGTCAGTATTCTAATGTGGAGCTCTCTGCTTGACACTTGTGTAATGTCTCTGGATAGATGATTTCACTTACACTTCACCTTTTTATCCTTAAAACCTGCCGTTGTTGCTTCTTAGGTTCTGAAAATGCTGGTTCAGTGTCCACAGGGTGTTGATTATTTCTGACCTTTGTTTACTTAGGTTTTTGAACAATGTGTTTCTGCTCTGGAGGTCATCTCTCTCTATTTCTCTATCCCTCTGTGTATATACATAGAAGTGTATATACATATATATTTCTCAGAGTTGAAAATACTATTTCAGCCAGACATCAACAACATAACTCCCCAGCTGTCAGACCTGACCTAACTCGTGAACAGTACCTCAAGATAAGATTATAAGATCACTAAACACTGACTTCAATAATCGACCCTCATGCTGGAGGGGCTGAAATACAGACAGGGACATTAAATGGTTCCGGAATAAAGGACTTGAAATGCTTAAATATGATATAAATGCTGATAACAGATTGAATTGAAGATCTCATCTCCAGTGAAAATGTCAAAATGTCAGAGGCTGAATGAAGTTCAGCAGAGAGAAACAGCTTAGTCCCGCATGGCTGAGGGCAGAGAGACCTGGCATATGGATGAGACATGATCAAACCAAGTAGAGGATTCTGCAATATTGATATCAATAATGGACTATTTTAGCGGCTGTGAGACCCTGCAGGAGGATACACAAAGCAAGGGGAAAATGCAATGCATACATATTTTATACGGATACAGCAGACCTGAAGATATAGCTGCTTCCCAGGAACAATATTAAAACAGAAGAGTTCTTGGTTATAGGGCAACACTGGACAGGGATTCTCAAAGGACTCTACATGTGATGCTAGAGAACCAGAGATTAACCAATGGCTCAAAGAACAGGCACTAGAGCGATGAAACAAACAACAATGAGGTAGAGCTTCTAGACAAATCTTTAAACAAACCTGAACCACAATAATTGATGGAAATCCTTCTTGTTCTTTCACTGCTGCAATCTTTTATTTTGACACAGTCAGTAGAAGATTTGAATGTTAAATTGGTAAACTGGTCAATTTGTTGACTGCTGGTCTCTTTCTTCTTGGAATATGAATGTTTTTGTAGTTTTATTTGAGCATGTATACAATTCTATTCAGAAAAAAAAACATGTCTTTTGTCAATTGCAGGTATTCTAAAGTCTGTCAATTAGTCCTTACAGTTTTTTGGCTGGTCTTCTTTGATTATTAATTAATTGTGATCGCAAGCACAATGTACACTCCAATCTGATAATGACAATAATTGAAACAAGTAAGAGTCCAGACTAATACTGATACACTAACAACTAAATGTATATCACCAGTATTCATTTCCATCTTCATCCAACAGATTCCTCTCCTGTCATCATGTGTTCAGATAAACTATAACTAAAATCTGTGTTTGGAAAAATACCCTCCTGTCACTTGGCTCCACAGATACTTCATCAGTCAACCATGGAAGAGCCATCAAAGAAATGGGAGAGGACATTTTCATAGGACTGGAAGAGAAGGAAAGGAGACCTTGTCCTGGGTAATATTGAATTGCCTACCACTGCTTGACAAGAGTTTAAAGAGGCAAAAAGATGAAGGTTTGGGAAAAGAGGAAGACACACACTTATTGAATCCTGTCTACATACTGAGGATGGTTAAAATATGTATGGATGTTTTAAAGAGCCATATTTTCCAGTACTGCCAATTAGCCACATGCTAATCAAAAAACCTTGAGCACAGTTGAATAGACAATGTGACAAGAAAAACTGGAACATTTCATCTCTACATCTCTTAAAAAAATCACATGTTGATGATAGCTACTTGAAATTAGCTAGTAAAAACTGTACACTGTCCACGGGGAGAGCAGAACAATTATTAAATGTTTCATCATAAATGAAAGAATCCAATAAAATATAATTTTCTGTTTTACCTCTTTTATGCCGCACTTCAGAAGCTTGGATCGTTTCCTACTTATAAAATGGAGATGAGCTGAATAACTGTTACACTTACTGTGAGAAGCTGAACATCAAAAAATGATGACACCTCAATTCAGTTGCACTTAATGTAAGAGGTACTGACAGTTGTGAAGCAACATTTAGCAAAAACAATAAGGCCTGATTTAAATAGTAGATGGGCATCAGTGACACATTGAATCTGTGTTTGTGAAGATATTTACACTGAATTAATAACAGTGTTTCACAGAGAGTGGCACATTTCCTGATGTTGCATCATGTCACATTCAATTCACCTTATTTTATCCTACAAAACACAGCTAGGCCTTGTTTTCTTTATAATATTGCAGACAGACAAAGCCTAGAGGGCATTGTTTTCATACGTGTGTGTGTGTGTGTGTGTGTGTGTGTGTGTGTGTGTGTGTGTGTGTGTGTGTGTGTGTGTGTGTGTGTGTGTGTGTGTGTGTGTGTGTGTGTGTGTGTGTGTGTGTGTGTGTGTGTGTGTGTGTGTGTGTGTGTGTGTGTGTGTGTGTGTTCACTTATCACTCAGTGAATGTGGTAGAACCTGACTTTATGCTGGATCCTGCCTGCCTCCAGAAAATGGTAAAAATGTTACGGATGTTTAAATGGGACAGAGTCCAGGGCAGGATTTCTCCCAGTGCTGCTTATGGTCAGTCAGGCTGTGATAGGGGGTCCCTGTATTTGTGTGGGGGAAAGAAAGAAAGAAAGAAAGAAAGAAAGAGAGTGACAGTTTGGCAAAGAGCACACAGATCAACAAGGAGTCAACAGTGCCAATCACTAAGTCAGGGATCATTCTGATTATTATGAAAGTATGTCGGACAAATATTGATAACATTATGCCATGTATGTTTATATATATATATATATACACAGAGCCTATTTGTTATTATTCCTCAAATGGTATTCATTTTATTCTGTCCTTGATATTCTCATTTTCTCCTCAAACTAAATGACTTAGGGCTATTTCTTCCTTTGTCTACCAAAGTTTACTGATTAAAGACAATCTGAATGCAGCCTAAATGGACGTGATAAATAAGACAGAGGCTGAGCAGGACTGATGAAGGTGATGAAGCCCTGAGGCATCTATCCATCACTGCAGGGAGGGAGAGGAAGAGGGAGAAAGAGACGGAGCAGTGTCGACGCAAATAAACAGATATCCAGCATAGATTCTAAAAGATGTGAACATTGACTGTATGTACACACACTGTATGATTACACCATTAGTCCCGCGAGAGACAATCCCTGAGTTTACTGAAGGGAAGTGAACAATGACAAAATGTATTTCCGCATTAGAGACCTATATAAAATATAGTGAACTAAACCGTATTTTCTCCTCAATGTTTCTCTTCATAAAGGCTCCTCCTTTTCGTATCTACAGTCTGAAGACTATATGTTTAGACTGACAGATCACCATGACTCAAAAACGCTTCCATAAACTGGATCGTTAGTCAAATCTTGAGTAATTGAATTTCTGTCAGACAACTCACGTTTGATCATGTAATATCTTTATTACAACAGATTTAGTGTTTGGTGTCTAGGCTCCAACTTAATCACTCTCCATATGATTACACAGGAATGATGGGAGTGATGAGCAAATACTTGTAACCCCCCGTTGGAGCCTACAGGTGGATGCTGGGCCTAGAGGTGGATGCTGGGGTGGTGGAGGGACTGAAGCAACAGGTAGCAATACTGCAGCAGCAGTGCGAGCAAGAGGGGTTGATGGGAAATGTCTCTCTGGTTAAATAGACCACCTGATAAGGTAGTTGTGTATTATAGATGGTTGTGGAGATTGAGGTATGTCACATGATGTATGTCACGTGATGTATGTCACGTGATTGGCGCAGCGCAGCTCGAGTTGCCTGCCAGAACTAGCTCGCAGGCGTCGCCATATTTCTGTCAGACAACTCACGTTTGATCATGTAATATATGTATTACAACAGATTTAGTGTTTGGCGTCTAGGCTCCAAATTAATCACTCCCCCATATGATTACACAGGAATGCTGGGAGTGATGAGCAAATACTTGTAACCCCCCAAAACTGCACATAGTCGGAGCCTGACGTATCGGATCGGTATCTGCTATGTGTGCGCCATTCACCGCCGCGGTGTGGCCATTCTCCGTAGGGGCATTAGCCTGCAGGAGAATATGCTAACTAGTGAACCTGTTATGTGAGCCATTTACTGCCGCGGTGTGGCCATTCTCCCTAGGCGCATTGCCTGCAGGAGAATATGCTACCTAGTGAACTGTTATGTGTGCCATTCACTGCCGCGGTGTGGTCATTCGCTGTAGCCAAATTGTCTGCGGGGGCCCAACAAACCACCTGAAATGCAATAAAATAATCAGTCTGCAAAGCACATACAAATTATTCACTCACATGTTTTGTTTGTATCGCCAATATTCAAAACATGATTTGTTTCATCGGGCTTAACAAATGCGACATCCTGTCCTTAACCCTCGACAAGAGTAAGGAAAAACTACCAAAAAAACCCCATAAACAGGGAAAAATGTAGAAACCTCAGAGAGAGCCACATGTGGGGGATCCCTCTCCCAGGATGGACAGGAACAGATGTATGCCACGACAAGGGTGCAATGAATCCCTTGGCATCGTTCGCATTGTATCGTCACCATTTGAGGGGATGAAGGCGCGCCGAAACATGCCTGTGACTACCCCGGACGCGGAGACGTGATGGATCCCGAGATCTGACATGCAACAAAGGATTTATGCAGCGGTGCAACATCTTAGTGAGTGCGGGGACAGCATCCAGGTGTTAGGCCTCAGCTCTGGCAGTGATGGCGAAGCTTTGAGTTGATCTTGTCATGGAGGAGATCACCTCGACCATTGTTGGTAGGCAAGGGTGTCGTCAGATGGGTTGAAGAGGGATGCAAGCGTTTGATCATAGAGGAGAAAGAACAGAAAGCAGTATTATTCTTAGCAATGATAATTCAGAAGTCTCAACAAGATCTATCAGACTTGTGAACATGTGTTCTTCTAAGACTAGAGAGGATAAGGTCATGTAGAGGATTAAATAAGCGTCCTTGTCAGATTTCCTATTAGACTGCTTCCGTTATCGTATACTCTGACTCACCTTGACAACAATTCAGTAATAAGGAAATATAAAGCCAAGGTAAATGTTAGGTAAGACTGTCATCATTGAGGATTCATAGCTTTTCTATTGTAGCAGCATTGACACATGATAAGGTTATTGGTTCTTGATCTATTCACTGCTCTGTAGGAATTGGATGAATACCATGGGGTCAAGATGCTCGGGTATGGTTGGACAGAGTGGATTTCCCTCTACTTAAATAGACCGCCTAATGCGGTGGATGAGTGCTGTGGCTGATTGTGGCAAGTGAATTATGTCACCTGATATATGTCACATGATTCATGTCACCTGATGTATGGCACATGACTGAAGCAGCGCAGCTCGAGTTGCCTGCCAGAACTAGCTTGCTGGCTTCGCTCCATTTCAGTCAGACAACTCAAGTTTGATTATTTATCTTATTTATTACGATATTTATTATTCACAGTTGAACAGGTTTGTGTTTGGCGTCTAGGCTCCAACTTAATCACTCCCCATATGCTAACACAGGAATGATGGGAGTGATGAGCTAATACTGTAACCCCCCAACACTGCACAGATTTGGAGCCTGACGGATGAATCGGTATCTGTTATGTTTCTCCATAGGCGCATGCCTGCTGGAGAATATGCTACCTAGTGAGCCTGTTATGGGTTCCACGCCACTGCGGTGTGGCTATTCTCCATAGGCGCATGCCTGCTGGAGAATATGCTACCTAGTGAGCCTGTTATGTGTTCCACGCCACTGCGGTGTGGCTATTCTCCATAGGCGCATGCCTGCTGGAGAATATGCTACCTGTGAAACTGTGATGCGCACCATGCAGTGGTGTGGTCATTCGCTGCAGGCACATTGTCGCGGGAGACTATATACTGCCTGGTGAGGTTCCCCCCAACTGCCCTGGCTGTAGGAGAATATATTGTGAACTTGGCACATGGCAACCTATACCCCACAATCTAACACTCTAAGTCCAACAAACCCTCTGCTAAGTCCAGCAAACCCTCTGCTTCAACTTCTACAGACCACAGAGTGACAATGGGAGCCACAACAACTAGGGCTGCACAATTAATCGAATTGCATGATTGTCAGCGATATTGACATTTAAAATGTGTGCTTTGCTACATATACAATCAAGCGCTTTTTCGACTAACATTCGCTAAACACCAGAGGGAGAACAAGATGGGAGTTGTCATGCACGCACCCTGCAGCGGTAGCAAGAACAAACGTTTTGTCTGCAGCCAGTTCCGGTATTTCTTAGAAGAGTAGAGACAGAAAGTAGCCAGTCACGGTGTCGTGTGAAAGGTAAATCAATTATCAGAAGCAGAAGGCGAGGAGCTAGTCCTTCGAAAAGGATCATCATCCGTTGTTTGGTAGTTTGGAATTTAGCGCAAGTGATGATAACCAAGAACAAATCATGCCAGAGTACGTTTAGAGTTGTGTTTGCGCTGCATAGCAATACAACAACCTTGTTTAACCACCTGAAAAAAAAAAAAAAACACAAACCATAGTACAACAAGTGCATCAAGGCCAAAGCTAACATTACCTCCCTGAATCTCGGTCCATGTCATGGCAGAAGTCATAAGAAAGTCATATATACAAGTTATTTACAATTATTGCGTCAAAATCTATGAGGGCCCATTTGAGGGTTCAGTATCTTGCACAAGATTGAACCCCAACCTTTGGAGGAAGACCACTCTACCCACATATATACTATATAATATAATTTAATGTTTCCGGAATAACAAAACATATTACCTGCTAGCATTTGATTCCTTTGGGAAAGGTAATGTTGTAAGGAGACAGGAGCTTCAAACCCATGGCTGGAGATTGGACTACAATTCCCATAATCCTGCTGGAGTAACGTACCAGGAAGTACTATAGCACGAGTTGGACCGTAGTTCTGTTAACATCACGTGCAGGGAAGATGGCGTGTGTTTCGAGACTGAATTGTTTCATTCATAACGTTCAGTGCAGACTTCATTCAGCAGAGGAGACAGGATGAAAGCCCCAGCGGATCCAGGCGCGCTTCCTCTGCCTCCGAGGGACAACATCCCGCGGTGAGGGGGAAGTTGGTAGAGCAGAGATGTCCCGGGAAGAATCCGTCAGTGACGCTGCCACCAGCGTTTGTTCGGCCTCGCGGAGCCGCCTTCAGTCAAGAAGTAGTTGAAACTAACTTGTGGCTCAGACCGGATGAATTAAACGCTTCCTGTGCGCAGCTCCTCCAGGATGTGGTGTGCGCTGAGAGGCCCGCGGGAGTCGTGGCGCAGACGCTTGACGTCCGATTCACATGTAGTGAATCTTGAAGGACCGAGCTGAAATTTCGGAAATAAAGCGAACTTTTTCGGAGGAGGAATCACTCGGATTGAGAGAGACAACGACCCACGGAGGAACAACGGTCACTTGGTCAACGGCTGAGACGCTGAAGCAACAGGTAGCAATACTGCAGCAGCAGTGCGAGCAAGAGGGGTTGATGGGAAATGTCTCTCTGGTTAAATAGACCACCTGATAAGGTGGGTGTGTATTATAGATGGTTGTGGAGATTGAGGTATGTCACATGATGTATGTCACGTGATGTATGTCACGTGATTGGCGCAGCGCAGCTCGACTTGCCTGCCAGAACTAGCTCGCAGGCGTCGCCATATTCATGTAAATGCAGGTTCAATGTATTTATGGTCATAGCCTTACAGTCTGTCTGTTTACAAAGTTACAAAAACAAGTATGTTAAATGGGCCAAGAAATGCTTTGTGGGATCCCCACAAAGCAAATTTGAAATCATGTCATTAAATATTGTCAAATGGAGCATTTCCTGACATTTTCACTATAATGAATGGATGTGCATGAGAAAAGAAAAAAAAAAGCTGTGTCTCTGCTCGTTCCTACTACTGAAATTAATTTGGCAAAGTACACGACCTTTACAGATTTGGTAGTGGCATTTTAATTTTCTCATCACTCCTCGATCAGCACATTAAACAAGCAGTGTTCTACTTTCCTGTGTGACACAATCCTGGCAGTGAGTCTGTGATGCATTACTTTACAGTTAGGTGAGATATTCAGCACCTTGGAGAGTGCCACTGAACATATATCCTATTAAGTAATGTCAGGTAAACATTCATGTCCTCTGAGGATGAATACAATTTAATAACTCTCATGAACATAAACATGTTTAACCTAAACTATTTCATGAGCTTGTTAGTTAAAGCAGTGATTCTCAAATGGGGGTACGCGTACCCCTGGGGGTACTTGAAGGTACTCCAGGGGGTACTTGAGGTTTTTTTTATAAATTTAAAATTAGCATCCATTCAAACATCTTTGAAAAATTGTTATTTAACAAATATTCAATAAAATATAAGTGTAAGTTCATGAACTAAATTTTATATTCAGTAGGCTTTTCAATTTAATAATCCTAAAAAAACAGAGTCTCCCCCATACCGATGGTTTGACCCAACCTGGCACACGTCACCTGTCATCACCTGTCATCACCTGCCTTGAAAACTTCAACAATGGAGTAGAGTTGAAGTGCAGCAGCAATGCTGCTGAAACACGGAGGGACAAGCGCCAAAGAAGGCGAAACCAGAGCAGAGAGCCTTCCCTAAACAACACCGTGAGAGCTTGTGCCTCTTCGGAGGGGCGCTAAAATGGAAAAGTTTTCTGTTGTGAAGTTAATGATTCATAACAAGAAGGCCGCGTCTCTACCGGTACCCTTTCAAAATAAAAGCATGTAATACAAAAGCGGAAATGAAATTGTATGACCTTAAAGCGAGCAAATATGTCACAATAAAATAACAGAAAGACACTTCAATACTATTAACAATAACATAGATTGAGTTATTTACACTTTATGTTTTTTCTGTGGGGAGAGATTAGCCAACAGTGGCATTAAGCCACCACATCTTCAGCGGTATCTCCAGACAAAACATGAAAGTCATGTTGGTAAGCCACCTGAGTTTTTTAAGAGGAAAACTTTCTGAATTCAGGTCCTCTCAATACACGAAGCGAAAAGCCTCCCCAAGCAAACGCGAACAAGCTAACTGTCAGTATTCTTTTCGATTCTTAAAGAAGATATTTTAAGAGGATGAATATTAAAAAAATATGTTTTGAGCTAATCTTTTATTTAAGTTAATGATTTATTTTTTGGGAAGAAGTGTTTAGCTATAATTAAGTTCATGAGTTCAGTTTGACAACATATCTTTATTATGATCCCAAAAGAGGTCACTTTAAGTTGATAATTATTTTGAGGTGCACAAATCTTTATTTATATTGAGATAATAATAAAAGTCTTTAGTTATTTTTATATCTTTTTATTTCAAAAATAGTTCAAGAGAGACCACTACAAATGAGCAATGTTATGGACATTGATTGAGTTTTAAATTTGAATGTGTCTAGTTACAAGGCTTAATAAATCACATCAAATCTTTCTTTCAACCAAAAATGCCTTGCGCTGGTTAGGGGGTACTCTGCAGAATTTTTTCTTCGAAGGGGGTACGTCACTGAAAAAAGATTGAGAACCACTGAGTTAAAGCATAGTTCAACCCTAGACCAAGTGTTGAGGGCTCCAGTTAGCTGCAGTCTCTCCCACACTGGACAGACAGAGAAACACACATGTTGATTTTTGTTTACCTCCTTCCTCTACAGAGAGTCATGACAACCTCTGAAATGACACACCTACAAACAGCCTAAGCTGCATTCAGCTTGTGGGAGAAGAATGTGAAGGTGTCGCTACATAGTTTTCAAACTTAATTGGAGGCAGCAACATCTCCATTTTACTGGCTCTGAAACTCTGGAGTTGTTTTGACACCAGGCGTATCCGTAGCACAGTTGATGAAATCTATTATTATCGATGTAGTCTTCAGACTTCACTAACTAAAAAATGGCCAAATGGGTTATTGGGACTGGGCTGAAAATTAATGAAGCACATGTGCTCATTAATCTCTGACTGCCTGGAGGATTCTAGTTTTGAACAGAGGAGAATTGTCAGACCAATCAGGTCACATCCAACACATGATTTCCACCAGATTCTCTTTAGTTCCGACATTGACGTCGACACCTGAGCTGCTGATTGTAGTGAAAAACACTTCAAACCAAAGTGTGGCGGTTGCCGGCGGGCAGCATTCAAAGAGCAAACTTCATTAATTTTTTATGTGAGAGAACATTGGAAACGGAGTTGATGAGCTTATGAACCTCCCTGTCTGCAGCACAACCAGACAAGTTAGCTATTGCACAGTGTGTCAGCATCCAGTTGACAGTACCTTACATCATTGACTGTCAACTGATCAATCACTTTCTCTTTACCCTCTGTCAAATCTGTACCAAACACTGATCTGAACACCTTCACACTGTTTACTGACATAAACACAACCCAGTTATAGTAGGAGTAATAGTATTTATAGAGCTTTTCTTTGACCACTCAAAAGGCTTTAAATTGTTTTTAGTTTTTGATTATTAACACACACATTCAGGAACAGCCACCATGCGGGGGAATTATGGATTGTCTTGCCAAACAACAAGTGGAATGAAGGTGCCGGGGATTTAACATCTCCCTTCAGTTTAATGGGCAGCCTATCTTTTCAATCTATCTTTTTTAGTGGAGTTTATTGATTCAATGTAAGATCCATGACTAAGACATTTGAAGTCTTTGTCGATTATGATTATTGCCTCTGCTGAGGAGGTCATGTTTTGGATTTATGGATTATATAAAAAGCATAGGATGGATTATCACAAAAATTGGAGGAAGGATGCAGTGTGGTTGAGGAAAGAATCCATTTAATCTTGGTATGGATCAGAATAAATGGGCAGATCAGGGAATTTTTTTTGGAATATGATGGGCAGCCATGCTCTAGATTATTGATTGGACATAAAAAAAGGCCTTTGCCAGGCTTACGCTCTTCTTGTTTTTGTATGTGTTTCCCTGTATCAGGGTGAGACTGGGCTTATTTATTAGACACAGAGTTTAGGAGTGGATGATCCAAAAAGACAGAGAATGACACTGAATCAATGGAATATTGATTCTGTGTACTGAGGCATTAGCTCCTCTGACAATGAAATGCATAGACTCACAAATAACTTGAGACCTATTGGCCCCTCAGCTCTTCTCCTTACAGTCAAATGGTCAACAAAGGCCAAGCAAGCAGAGTCACTGGGATACTCAGAAAAAATAAAAAACGTTCTGTCTTTTGGCCTTGAAAGAAAATGTGCAGGACCTTAAATGTGCTCTTATATTGATCTGCAACCTTTATGAGAAAATTCAGAAAGTAACAATCGGCTCCTTTCACTGTGAAGCCGGCCTTTTGTTAGTCTGGGATTTCTGTGTGTTGACTCACAAAGAGCACCACTGCTTTCAACTGGAAAAATATCTACTTTTGATGATCATCCCTGAGCTTTATAACTTCATATTAAAAATGATCAAGTATAGATAGATTGTATATAAACCATCATATTTGCCTTTTAATGTTTGTATATGTCCATATTTCCAGTGCTTTGATATTATGTGATGGTGATCATGCATTAGGGCAGAGACGGTCTCTTATACCCTCCATCTAAAATACAGACTTTAGCACTGTGTGTTGCTCTATGTAAAAAGTTTTTAACATGAGCTTGTTCACACATTCAAAATAAATGTAACCAATTTAAAACTCTGCTGTTGTGTAAATATCCAAGATTCCGCTTCCTGTTCAGTCAATACTGACTCTCCGTTGTAATTTACTTTGTATAACCAGCATTAATCCATCCAGGCAGGAGACGCAGTTCACACTGTGAATAATTAGATACAAGTCAATACCATTAGTGAGAGTGGAAAATAAGACTTTAAATACATGAGACAAGTGTAGTTAACACAGCAGTGAAAGATCTTAGCTTTGAAAACTTTCACCGGCTGTTGGTTCTAATTTTAGTGGCATTGTGTTGGTGGAGAAACTCCAGAGGGGTTTCATCCTCCCACTGTTTGTTCACCATCTGCTCCAACTGAGAACCAGCAACAGGGAAATCATGATAACTAATGAGAAAGGAGTTCATCACAGTAAAAGATCGATTTCGAGCTGAATTGTCGGAATTAAGTGCTAATGATGGAAAACATGAACAGAGGCAGGCGCATTGGGGCAAAATAGATTGACTTACACCTCAGCCTCATTGGCTATGTGTGCAACTGGTGACAGCTGTGTCACTGATCTGATGCGTCTCATGCACACAGCATGTTTCTATGATCACTGTATTCACTTGAATGAAGTATGGCTATTGCTCAACTTAATGCCAGTACTCTACAGTATGAAGCTGAGAAACTAGAGGTTCTGCAATAAGCATAAAAACCTTGTTAAAGAAAAGAATGGATTCAATCAACAGGGATGCTGGAGTTCTCTCGCTTTTGAAACAGGTACAGGAAATGAACCTGTGGAAATATTCGTGTTTATGACTAATTCAACAGATGAACATTGAATTAGTGGTGAAAGATAATTTTCACTGCCATTAATGCCTCTGCTTAATGCTGTTCACCTATTCTGTTTCCCTCTTCAGTTTCCTGTCATAGGTGCTACTGATTGGATCAAAGGCTGATGTCAGCCAGTGTGAAGTGTTCACTGCTGATGTCAAGTTTGCTTACTGGCTTTGTTCAACTCATATCGAGACTGCGCCGTATATTTGATTTGCTAAAGTAAAGTGAAGTGACCTGAAGAATCACTTAATTTGCTGAAGTGATTCTTTTGTCATTGTATATATTTATTTATTTGTCTCATTGTCTTTTTATGTATTTTCCCAGGTGAGAAGCCATCACTGATCCTAACCATCTCATCCTTTTAATGGCCCCGAGGAAGTCAAAATCCTCCTTTTTTTGTCTGTGACTAGGGATGGGAATCGAGAACCGGTTCTTGTTTAGAACCGGTTCCCAGTGAACCAATTCCTTGGAATCGTTAGCGAAATTCTTTAACGATTCTGCTAACGGTTCCCTGTGCCGTTGCGCATGCGCAAACTTTTTCATCCAGACGGCAGCAAACATGTCGACCAGGCAGAAGCGATCTAAAGTCTGGTTGTATTTCACACGACAAAATGACAGCAACGCCACTTGCAACGCGTGCAAAAGGGCTATTTCGTCGAAGGGAGGAAATACCACCAATATGATGAAGCATTTGAACACGCATGGAATAAAGTTACAGGAGGTGTGTCATGTGTTTGATGCTTGCAGCAGCGCAGCTAACGATAGCGCTGCATCTCTTTCTATCCAAGGTAAGCTCCTCAAACTTGTGTGAAGCAATTTGCCTTTATTGTGCATAGTCGATCGAGCTCCGGCATTGGTCTCCCATTATCAGTGATGGGCAGTAGCGACGTGATAGCTCGGCGGCTACTGCAGCTACTGCGGCAACCCGGAGTAGCTCGGCGGCTACTGCGGCGTCGCTCGGCGCCACACGTCCCTGCTCCAGACCCTGTCTATTGTGTTGGTGCCATTTGTTTCATTGTATAAACCAGCTTTCACTATGTAAATAATCTCCATTTCCATCCATTTAATTTAGCAGATGATGACTTTCAGAGTCAGGCAGGTTCAGAGGCTGGTAGTCGATCTTGGTCAGAAGCTGCAGCTAGCAGGTCTTGTGCACCTCTGGCCAATCCTTTCACCATGGCAGGGAAAAATAAAATGACTGAAGAGAGGATTAACGAATGTCACCGAGCAGTGACTAAGTTTGTGGTGAAAGGTTTGCACCCTTTTACTACGGTAGTTGCCCCAGATTTTCGGTAGGTTAATTTGTTGTATTTTGTCTGACATGCCAGCTAAAATAGAATATCAAAGTTGCTTGTTGTTATTCTAACCAGCATAGTTCTGTTCCATTCCTTCATCCCACTATATATTTTCTATAGGGAGATGACAAAGATTCTCAACCCAAGGTATAAAGCCCCAAACAGAGACAGTTTGGCAAACCAACTGATCCCTGCTTGGTATGAGGTTGAAAAGAAGAATCTTATGTCAGAGCTGACACTTGTCAAGAAGGCAGCCATCACTGCTGATGGATGGACAAGTTTCAGTCAAGACCATTACCTAACAGTAACGCTGCACTGGGTCAGGGATGGCCAGAATAAGGAAAAAGTCCTGAAAACTAAGGCAGTGTACAAGGCACAGACAGGGCCAGCTGTGGCAGAGGAGATAGATGGGATCCTGGAGGAGTTCAAAGTGAGGCAGAAGGTAGTGGCAGCCACCGTCGACAACGCAGCTAATATGAGTGTAGCCGTGAACACTCTTCACATGACCAAGTTGCCATGTTTCGCGCACACACTAAACCTCGGAGCTCAGAAACTGTATAACTGTCATACGATTTCCAACTGGGTGGCAAGGATTCGTTCTGTGGTTGTTTGGATGAAGAGATCCCACGTGGCCAAAGTTATCCTCAAGGAAAAGCAAGAACTCCTCAGTAAGAACACATTTAAATTACTTTCTTTAGATCATAGCCAAATACGCCAACATACATATGTTAATGTAAATGAGCAGATTATGATAAATTTAAAATGATAAACTACTTGTAATAAAATATTGTTTATTGTAAACTTGTATGTGTGTGTTTGCCTTTCAGAGCTGCCAAAGCACATGCTCCTCTTGGATGTGAAGACGAGATGGAACTCCCTGTTTTTGATGATGGAAAGATTCTGTGAGCAGTTTTCTGCCATCCAAGCTGCAGCTATAGATCCACGGCTAAGAAAGCCAATGCAAAAGGATAAGTAAGTAATACTGTTTTAAAAAATAAATAAATAATAATATGGCTTATTTAAAACGTGATGGCCTAAAGCAATTAAAAGATTTTTTATGCAATATATATTTAAATGTTTTTATTATATTGCAGACTGGCCATAATGGCCAACGAGGACTTAAGGAAAGCAGAGGAGTTTGTGCTGCTGATGCGGAAGCATTACACATCCACACTTGCTGTCTCCAGTGACAAAAGTCCAACCTGTGGCCAGATACTGCCTATCCTCCAGAAGTTGCAGAAACATTACACAGTGCAGGCAGATGACCCTGCTTTCGTGAGGAGCGTTAAAGAGAACATTTGGAACGATCTTTCAAAACGTTACCAGGTACAGTGAGTGACTGACATTTATTATTAATAATAATGACAGTTAATCATATACACTAAATGAAATTCATATTCAGTAACATTTACCCCTAATTTTGTGTTTTCTCTCCATCTCTTTAAACTTAAGGATGCTGATGTCAAGGCATTCCAGGAGGCGGCCACTGTGTTAGACCCCAGATTCAAATCCAAACTGGATAGGGATGAGATCTGGGACAGGGTCAGGGAAGCAGCAGTGGCAGCAAACTCAGAGGCAGCTGCAGATGAGGTATCTGAATTTGACAATCCCTTTGATTGTAGCACATTTCTCTCTGGCTCTGTGGTTCTTACATGGTGAATTTCTTCTAAAGCTGTCAGAGCAAGGAGAGACACAGAGGCAGGGGGATAAAGAGGAGGAAGAAGATGACTATGTAAATTCAGCTCATTTTGATAAATAATATTGGTAGATGGCATGGATTTTTTGATTATTTAATTTAATCCAAACCATTTGGTTATGTCCATTTAATTTCAGACACCAGCCGTAAAGCAGAGAAAAAAGACAGCATTGGAGGAACGCTTTGAAGAGGAGGACCGTGAGCTGCAGGCCCTGCAACAACAACAGCTCCCTGAGTCCATGGCCCAGAGAGTGCATCAAGAGGTCCAGCTGTACAGAAGTCTGCCCTCCATCCCCTCTACGAATAACGCCACCCTTTGGTGGTGGGACCAGAGACACACTTTACCCCTGCTGTCAGGTCTAGCTGAGTCCTATCTGTGTGTTCAGGCATCCTCCACCCCATCTGAGAGAGTGTTCTCCACGGCTGGAGACACAATTAGTCCTGAGAGATCCCGTATCCTTCCGGAGAAAGCAGACATGCTTATTTTTCTGCACAAGAATTGTTGATTTTGTTGATTACAATTAATGTTGGAGACTTGATGGTATTTGCCACTGCTAGTTTAATTTTTGGCAGCTCAGTTTTCATATACCCTTTTTAAAAAAGGAAGGAGCATTGTAGTTTCTAGTAACATGTTTAAATTAAACAGAGTAAGTTTTATTTAAGTTATATAAGTTTTATTTTATCGTAATTTCTACAGAAGAATGTCAGGTTTATCTTTAGTTCAAGAGGAATACGTGAATGTTTTTGGTTATTTAAAAAATGTAAATGTTTATGTATACATACTGTATATGGTGTGCATCATTATAGAAAATTATATAAAAGAAAATTAATGTAAATAAACCCGTTTGTGCTCTTTTTTTCCCCCCTTGCCCAAAAAGAATCGATAAGGAATCGATAAGGAATCGGAATCGTTAAAATCTTATCAATACTCATCCCTGGTTGTGAGGCAAGTTTGAGAAAAACAGGTTTATTTATTATTTAGGCGGTGCTTACCCTGATGCCTTTTTCTACCAAACCTGTTCAATACTTTAATGGCTTTGACTAAATTCTGCTGTGGCAGGGTGTAACCCTGGGAGTGGGGGAAGACAGGAAAGTAAATGTTTGTTTTACGCTCAGGTGCGATTCAACAATGGATATGGTGGTGTCAGGTAAAATCCAGTTGCACTTTAGTGGACAGCTGTTATAATGGTGTTAAAGAAGTCTTCATTGCAGTGGAAACTTATCTGCACATGGATAAAGTGTGAGAACAGATATATGTGTACCAAGCAGAGAGTAGGTACATTGTGAAATACTAAAATAACAATGAAATACTTCACCACTAAATTCAGAGCAGTCACTTTTCATTGCATCATAATATCAATGCTCCAACACTGTACTTTAGCTAATCTCATTTCAAGATAAACACACTCATAAAACTGGGCAATAACCCAAAATGTATTAAACCTGACAGTTCTAACCTCTCAGTGATTTTATCTTGCTCATGTAGGTTAATTCCGTTAATACTTTTGCCAATGACGGCATTTAGGAACTGTCCTGTTACAGGAAAGTCATCGTCTTATTAATTGTAATTGAGTTCAAAGTTGGAATAATTGTGATATTGATTTTAAGTCATATGATCCAGCCCTTCACAGTCACATTTGCTCATATGGACCCAGGTGCATTTTCTATTTTAACAGCATTGGTATTGTACGGGACAATAAAAACTTTTGTTGTACTGGAACCAGCTATTAATAGACTTGTGTTGCACTTAGCATTGTTTTAAGTGTCAGGTGGAATATACAGCCCATAATGTTACAAAGTGCTGACTGACACTTGCGTAATATTTAAAAAATTAGACATGTCCTTTCACAAAAAGATGCAGAAAAACTAGTCCACGCCTTTCTTACATCGAGACTGGACTATTGTAATTCATTATTATCAGGCTCCAGCAGGAAGTCGTTAAAGACTCTACAGCTTGTCCAAAATGCCGCAGCACGTGTCCTGACAAGAACAAAGAGAAGAGTGCACATTTCTCCAATATAAGCATCGCTACACTGGCTTCCAGTTAAATCTAGAATAGAATTTAAAATTCTCCTCCTCACCTTCAAGGCCCTTAATAATATAGCGCCTTTATACCTTAAAGAGCTGTTAATACCTTATAAACCCACTAGAGCACTCCGCTCCCAGAATTCAACCCTACTTGTCGTCCCTAAATTCTCTAAAAGTAGAGTAGGATAATAATCTACCACTTTCAGTTCGGGAGGCAGACACCATCTGTTTGTTAGTAGGCTCAAAACCTTCCTTTTTGATAAAGCTTATAGTTAGAGCTAATTAGTGCGCCAGAACGTTACTTGTTCTATTTTATGACACATGACACACGGAGCTTCTCTTTCCAGCTTCTCCTTCCTCTTCTCCATCCCTATCCCCCTTCCCCGGAATCCCTTTGCTTTATCACCCGCAGATCCAGGGCCTCTGTGGCCGCACCATGGGATTGCGATTTGTGGATCGCGCACCGGGGGTCACGGTGTTGGATCCAGTGTGGCGGATTCTGAGTCATGTGGGCTGATCGTGGTGCTGGTGGCGGACCCTGTGTCGCGTTGGCATTGGGCATGGGCGGTAGACCAGGACCGCGGTGGTGGCTTGTGATGGGTCCTCCTGGTGGGCGGCGGTGGACGGTGACTGAGGACTGGAGTGGCGTCTGGTCTGGATGGTGGATCGTGGTCTGGATGGTTGCTGAGCATGGACTGTGATTGCAGCGGGACTGCTTGGCATATCATGTTGGGGTTGTCCTTCGGGATGTCTACCCTCATCAATGCTGCTAGAGACTTTGATTATTGATGATGTTGTCCTGCACGTGGCATCTATTGCACTTCTGTCCGTCCTGGGAGAGGGATCCCTCACATGTGGGTCTCTCTGAGGTTTCTACATATTTTTACCCTGTTAAAAGGGTTTTTTGTAGTTTTTCCTTACTCTTGCTGAGGGTTAAGGACAGAGGATGTCACACCCTGTTGAAGCCCTATGAGATGAATTGTAATTTGTGAATATGGGCTATACAAATAAAATTTGATTGATTGATTGACACAGTATGCTGTGTGCTTGTGTGTATTGTTGCTATATGGCCCTTTTCATCAGGGATGAAAATGATGCTGAGATGAGCTGGCTGCGCTAATGCTGTTAGCAGGGGACACATTAACTTTGTAGAGTTGGTTGGAGCTTTGACACTTTGAGGTTATGCAAGCAGGTTGAAGCTGTGGTTCATGTTCATTTACTGCACTAGTTTAGCTGCTGTGTTCCCAAAGCTAAAGGCTGAGAGAGGGAGTGTGACGTGTCTGTCTGTCTGTCTGTCTGTCTGTCTGTGCGTGCGTGCGTGCGTGCGTGCGTGCGTGTGTGTGTGTGTGAGTGTGTCTGTGTTTCTGTGTGTGTGTGAGTGTGTATGTGTGTATAACAAACACTCACGTCCATGTCTTTCCCCACTCCCAGGTTACACCCTGCCACAGCGTGTGTGAGTGTGTAGGTGTGTATTCTCACTTTAAGCCTAAGATCATATTTTCATCATTACAAAAAGTGTCATTATTGAGGTGTTAAGACTGCAAGATATAAACTTCCTGATATGTAGCTGTTTTAGTATCCTATTTGAGGGTGGATGCTGAGGGGTAGGTCGGTGGTTTGATCCCAGCCTTCCACATCTGCATGCAGAAGTGTACTTTGGACCCCGAATGGCACCTCATAGAAAAAAGGGCTGCCCATAGATGCACTGTATGAATGTGTGTGTGAATGGTTGAATGGCAAAACTGTACTATACAGCGCTTTGAGTGGTCATCAAGACTAGAAAAGTGCTATATAAATCCAGACTAGTTTGTTTTTATAACAAAAATCATTTTCTGCTCTTGTGCAGTTGAATCATTTCATGGAAGACAAACGGTACAGTGTATGGGATACATATGTCAACCTCTGCGATTGAAAAAAAGGCTTTGAAAGGTTGATACCTTATTCAAAAAAGTCTTATCTCTGAAAAACTTATTCTCAAACATATTTCTGAGTTCAAACTGGCAATTGTGAGGGCAAATCTCTGTAAAGTGGGCGTCGTTATCTCAGCTGTGGAATAACAGACTGCAATAGGTGTGCATGGGTAAATCAGCAAAGTGTTTGCCCTGTCAAAAGTTCCATTGTTTCAGAAATGTCTCTCTTTCCAAGGTACCTGCACCTGTTTTCAGATGACAATTTACCTGGAAAACCGATATATGCAGTGGAAGAAAAGTGGGAAATGTGTAACTATGAAAATAACCATGATCTTAAAAAGAGTGCTGTAGTTTTGAGGAAGGAAACCTCAAATACAACATAATGTTTGCAGAGAGTCTTTCTTTCCAGTCCATGAAAACATTATTTAAGGCTTTAATCTTTTCTTTTAGCTTTCAAACTTCAGTTTCAACCTTTCAATGACTCTTTTTCAGTTTTAAAATATGGTATTATATTTATCCCATGACAGTTGTGGAGTATAGAAGCTGAATGTCTGTGGATCGACAGCTATTATTACAGTGAATTTCCTGACTGTCACTCATTTACTATGTATTAGAAAGGTGATCCCCTCATGGTTAAGTGTGTGTGAGAAGATTGACAGAACGGAGTCTGCAGAGATAGACTGATGGGATTCAGGTTGTGGACTGACAGCTCATATGAAGACCTGTCTAACAAGAGAGAACAGAGACCATCAATCCACTGAGCTGCACCTGAACGCACCACTGACCACGGACCAAAGTAGCTAATGATCCACAGTCACAGTGAAGAGCGGGAACATGGTCGTCATTCAGTTTCCTGTTAATTGTGACACATAATGTGACACAGTCAAAGACTAAACCACAGTGAGAGGAGGAGGAGGAGGATTTTGAGTGGTAAAGAAAAAACATCGGCACAAACTGAACAACAATAAACAGCAACAGGACACGCACACAGGCAGAGAGAGAGAGAAAATACCCTAAAGGTGCCGTTCTAGGCTCAAACTATTACTGGGTGGGGTGGGGTGAGGTGAGAGAGAGAGGGGGGGTGCATCCCTTGTCATCTTCAACAAGTTTTACGACTTTAAAGATGCACATGTTTGGATAACCCTATAAATTTGTGGTAGTCCACCTGAAATTGTCAGCTAGGAGCACCAGTGCCAAGTGGAAAATTTTGTGTGGAGCTCTATTATTTATAATGTATGTGTACATTATTCAATGCCAACATTTAATTCATATAAATAAATATTTGTATAGAATATTTTAAGTCTTAATAGGTTTTACTGGAAACAACATCTCTGTGTTCAATTAACAAAACGTGTGATGCAATAGTTACCCAGCCGTGTATTTGTAGATTTAATATTCCAACAGGGTGTAGGGAATCGGTGAAGGTGAAACAGTATCTGTATTTAACGTCTCCTTCTCTATCGTCTCTCCTCTTTCATTCTCTCCATCTCTATCACTTTGCTCCTTATCTCTTCTCTGCCTGAATGAGTGTGTGTGTGTGTGTATGAGACTGACCTGACATCATCAGTGTCCACTTTATTAAACCATGACTCCTGAACCACAGGGATACAGTCTAGCCCTTCACATCATCTCTGACAACCTCCACCACACATTTCTCTCACTGCTCACTGGTCGTACTTCTCCTCACGTTTCACTCACACTGTGCACGCTGCTTCCTGTTTGAACTAAAGACGTCACATGACTTATGTCGTACAGAGTAAGTTGTCGCTAGGCTGCACATGAGGATGTGTAAAATCTGCCTGAGACAAACTCAACTCCTGAAAGGTTTTTTTATGACAACTGTGGCATTTTTTGTGAAAATCTAATGCTATAAACGCGGGGAGCCATGATCGACAGCTGAGACTCAAAATGTATCAAGTATATGTTTCACCTTGATACTGTGGCTCCACTCCATGATTACTACTGTGCAGGTTCTGGCTCCAAATGACAGCACCGGTATTCAGGATACTTTGGCAACAGACAGCTATGAAACGACTCATTTTATGATGATTTTACAGATGATTAAGTCGATGCACATTTTGACGTCACTTTTACACTTCCTGAACCTCAGTGATGTCAGCAGATACTGAAAAAATACATGTGGAGTAAACTGCATAATAAATATATAAATTTATAAAAACACCTTAGCCAACGAGGACAACACATCACATGTTGGAGCCGACTGTCATATGCCACATGTGTGATCATATGACCGTTCAGGCTGACAGTAACAGCCATGCTTCACCCAGAGTCAGTGCTGATAAGCAGCAACATGCAGAGAGCTGGGCACCACACAAACAACACAGTACGTCAGGGAACATGAACAGAGCGAAGATGAAATCCATCTCATACAGAACAAACAAGTGGGCTCCATTGAACACAAAACCACAGCGAGAGCAGCTCAGGGACTTTCTAGCAGAACTGTACATCAGCCTCCATCACTGTCTCATTAGAAAACATCAGTGGCCCCTCATCCAAGTCTGGGGCCAGTTTCTCATTGGACTGCATTCAGAGGGAGATGTGACAGAGGCTGATGGAAACACAGTATCACAGAGATAAAGGGAGGGAGAGAGATGGATTCTTTAAAGCTCAAGTCTCCATCTTTGTGTGTCTGTGATGTGCGATCACCTCAGCAAAGAGCCAAAGTGTTGTTTCTTAGAAATGTGAAGTGTTTGTCTGAAGGGTAATGAGCAGGAATCAGGATTTGGTAATTTCCCCTCGCGATGAGTAAAAGAGTAAAGGTTAGCACAGACTGTTTTCTATCAGTGCAGCACAACACTCACACACAGGTCTGAGAACAGCTCAGAGATTATAGAGAGAAACATGACACGCTCCTCTCACTCTGCTCTTGACTGTAGATTCAAATGCTGCAGGTGATTTTCATTGATCGGACTCAACCCTCAAATCTGTGCTTAACATGGACGAGCGGCTGTTTACACAGAGACACCGGAAAGCTGTTGTGTGACTGAATGTAAAGTCTTACTGTCTCTTCAGAAGTCCATTGAACAGGTCAGCAGATGGTGTCAGGACACACACACACACAAACACACAGACACACACACACACACAAACACACATAGCAGGACACTCTTACCTGAAACAGAGAAACAAAGCAGAGCAGATTGTAAATGAGACGTTCATCACATGTTTACTGTCTAATCCGTTCAGCACACAACACACAGTGTCACCACTTCACATTCTGCTGAACTGTGTCTTTCAAGCAGCCTCCAGACACTAATTTACATCGTAAAGTAGAAATGATCCTTCTCTCGAATCGTTCTAAACAAATGAGAAGATGAAGGAATAAATCGGTGGTGTGACTCATCCCCTCTGAGAGGTGCACTCCTGTTGGCAACTGCTCCTCACTGGTCACTCTGTGTCTCTGTATCACATCATTAATATCACAGGGGAAAACTGAAGAGGATTAGAGGAGAAGCCGCAAGGAAACTGACCCGAAACCAGCCCCTCCACTGTTAGGTCACTTATTATGGATCCAACAGTGTGTGTATAAGAGCAGAATGTGAAGACCATCCCAGAATGATGATGAGGTTATAGTAACAACAACCTGTCTGTAACATTTCTGATCATCAAAAATCTTCAAAATCAGCAACAAAGCAGGCATCTGCTACAGGAATGTGATGGCTAATGCACTTACAATTCACATTATTTACATTTATGTGGTTTGTTTGTGTGAGTGTGTGTGTGTGTGTGGGGAGGGGTGTATATATATATATATATGTATAATTGGTAATACTGTGTTATATGTCATTCAAATAAAATTGAGGTCTGATATTTTACAGTTTCACCATGACCATCATCCAACCAAATATATTGAACTTGACAATAATATAGATATGTTTATTAGGTATAATATAAAGATACATACACATAATTTGTACATTGTGTATTCTGTTAAATAAAAGTGTGAATGTCAGCAAACATAAATATCAATGTCAATACACTGGTCAAAAGCTCATATTCTGGAGAGTTTAAAGATACATGGGGGCTCGACATCGGACAAAACCAAACTGAACCAAACCCTGAAACCAATCATCAAAGCAACTCAATCCACATCTTTCACTCTTTAGAATTATAAAGAAAGTGCATACTAGGCATATGTTACTTTTTTTAATTGCCTGGTAGTGTTATTGGCATCAGGCCCTAAAAATCAGTACATATCTCCGGCCCAAGTTGTCAATCGTATACGACTCCAGTGTTTTCTCCAGACATCTCACATCAGAGGTGAAGACATGTGAAAAGTATTTAATTCATGTTTGAATCATTAAGTTGATGAGAGAGAACAGGATGATAGAAAATAATCAACGTTTGGCCAAATAGAGTTCATCAAATCTCTTCACCTCTCGTCAAATAACACACAGTCATTGAATCGTCATTAAAGTACCAGTGATAATCGCCATGGTGATGGAACTCATCAGTTACAGCTGCAAAGTGATAAACATCCGACTGAATCCAGGAAACCAGCAAGAATCCACAAGTACAGCAATGAAATGTGAGACTGTAGCTTGAACAGCAGTTGTGCTCTTGTCACGGGACAACAGTTACAAACCATGATACCAGGAGGGACAAATAACAAATTAACAATCATAATAATTATTCATCAGCGCAGCATAAATTAGAGAGCTGACACATTCTTTAATGAATTGGTTGGAAACGTGTGGATTGTAAAGGAAGAAAACATCATGTAACCTGTGACACATCCACAACTGCACAGGTGGAAGAAGAAGAGCTTTTCCTCTCTGACACTCTGAGGCTACAAAGACTCGCTGATGCCTCTGGGCTCCTCTGGTTCATTACAGCTGTTGCTTCTTCAGAGAAAATGAGGGACAAGACAACAGGATGTCTGCCTGCCGCCTGATTCTGCCTTCACACCAAATGCCACAAAAGAAATATGATTAGATTCCATATAAAGTCAATGCAAAGATGCAAAAATAAGAATCTTTCAGTGCCTTTCAGTGTCTTTCACTGTCTGTCACTCGATTTTAAATGTTTGAACTTGAGCCTGACACAAAGTCGCGATAATCCAATAAGCGCTGAGAATGAAACTCGCTGATCTCAGGTCCTGGCACCGACTGCAGCTAGGACGAGATTAGACCAGCAACTGGTTGGCTTCCAGAACTGCTGGAAACGACTGTCATCCAGATTATGGTGTAAATCTCTGCAACTGCAATGTCCTTATCTATAATCTTATAATCTTGGTATTTATCTAAAATTAATACTTGAGGTTTCTGCAGAGGTGTTACTGGGTCAGAGTAAAGGATCCTCTCAATCCACAAAGTACCGTACAGCAGAGCAAAGTTAGAGAAGAGATTCATGTAGCCATAATCTCCAAGTGGCTATGTTAACTCTGAATATCACTCTACCTACAGCAACATAACCTCCAGTCACACACTATAGGAACAGGGGTAAAGTACACAAAGGCTAATATCTCGGCAGTCCATTGGTCCATCTGAATGAGTGACCCCTCGAATGACAGGTCAAAGCCAATAGAATGGACTGGCAGCCTGAAAATCCAGGCCAACAACAGCATTTACCAACAACAAGGAATATCTGACCTGGTGACATCATATATCATCTGTGGGGTCAACAATAATATCCAACCTGTGACATCATCTGAACTCCTGCACATTGACATTACCTCCCGCACCCTCAGATCTTCTTCTTCCAATCACGTCACTGTACCACCTGCCCGTTTGTCCACCATGAGATATAGAGCCTTCATCCGCTTTGCCCCCCCCCCCCCCCCCCCCGTCTTTGGATGTCCTTCCCACAAGACATTAGCAACACTAACTCTCTCTCCATATTTAAACAGGCTTTTTCAGTTTTATTGTCTATGTGATCATTCGGTGTTCTTTGCATTTCATCAAATGTGTGCTCCTGTGTGGTTCTTCAATGTCTCTGAGGAAACATTTAGATCATTATCAGGACATCTTGGTCTGTCCTAACAGGTAAGGTTTAGGGTTGAGGTTTAGCAATGAGTTTTGATGATTCTTTGAGTGTACTCAAAACTATAGAAAGTCAAAAGTCAGTCAGTCCCTCTGGTGTGACTCTGGTCCAGCAGAGTGTGAATCTTTGATATTTACTACAACAACGTGTCAGAGTCACTGCATTCGTCTTCACCGCAGTGAGAACCAACTGTCCACGTCAAGTTGAAGCAATTTACACAAAAACGTATTTGTCATTGTGTGACTATTTCAGGTTCACCATCCTGTTATACAAATGTGAATTCAGCAATTCAAGCTAAGAATTAGTTTCATTAAAAGCAGTTTGAAAATTTGATTTATTGAGCACAGATGAAATTATATTGATTAACAGTCGGCTCTTATTTTGAAATAAGGGCAAAATTTGTAGATTTGAAAAAATTAACAGCAGTCATATGTTAATTAAAAAACCATCAACTGAACGAGTTCAATATAGATCAAAAATAAGGGTGAATTACTTTTTATGGTCAGAGACCCCCTCAAATCTCACACAGTGCATTTTCAGATTGTTCTCAGTAAAACGTCTTGGTCTTAATTAAACCTCCACTTCTGCAGGCTTGACTTCAAGTAGCATCAAGGTTTGAAGCACAAGGTTGAACTCTGTTGATTTTTTTCATCACATCTCCTCAAAACCATTCAATAAACAGACCTCGAGTTATTACAGGGCCACACATTCAGTAGCTGCTAAACACTATATGTGACATTAAATTTAATCTTGAAGAATTTCTATTGGCACAATTCATCATTTGTGAACACATTTATCCACTCAAATATACACAAAATAACATAATTCATCTGTGTGTAGCTCTATCATCCAGTCAGCTCAAACATCGAGTTTGACAGGAAACACATCATCTGAGCTGCTGAGAACAGAAATGGAGGCTCTCAGCAAACACACATGACGGCAGAAATCAAAACCTGAATTGGCACTTTGCAACTGTGTGTTTCAAAAATTGGGAGAAAAATAAATGGATTCAATTAAATGTGATTTCATGTGTCATTTATTAGAGCCACTGATCTTTGCACCACAGAAATAACTGCTCCCTAAAAACAGTATGTTCAGCTCAAACACATCAAGTCCTTACTTAATCTGAAAACAGTTTCTTGCCCTCTGGATGCACCGAGGATGGTTATGTTGTCAGGGTATCGAGTCACAGGGTCTGAATCAACTAAACATGTGAGAATCCCTCAAGAACAACTTTCACAGGAAATGATGTGATGAAACATGCAGCCTGGGGAGGAAGCTGAGGAAACTTTGATTCATTATGACATAAAAAGAACAACACAACTGATTAAATATCAGTCACAGGGTGTCACAACTTTGTGCGACACCTCAGAAGGCTTCAGACTCACAATATGGTGACTTGTGACTCCAGCACTGACCCTGAACAGCTGGTTGTGTTTTCTCACTCAAACTGATCGGCTGCTCGATCAGCACGACATTACCCAAACACCCACAATCCCTCTCGGAGCTGAGGCCCCTCCTATGTGGAGAGCACCAAGACCTCCTGCTGACATTTCATTGCTTTGAGTCGAAGAGAAAAGACGAGGAAAGTGATCCTCTACTTGTCATACGTCTGTCCCTTCCTCTCTTTGTCCTGCTAAATGACATGTCACACATGAAGGTCTGAACCAAGGTTTGTGTCTTTTTGTTATATTGTTTTTTTTTGTTTAATTTTGGTTTCATTCATTCAGGGATCGAACTAAATGTATGACATACATGCATCAAACTGTCACTGCTTTGTGGACCATGTCTAGCTGTACTTGACATGCAAGGGCTTATTGTAGACAGACTTGTTAACCTTATTAGAATAAAGGGCAAAGAAGAAATAAAAATATCTTTCTGCTTGAATGGAGAATGTCCTCCACCTTGTACATACAAGGTGGAGGACATAGGGAGTCCTTCACCTTGTACATACAAGGTGGAGGACATAGGGAGTCCTTCACCTTGTACAAACTCCCTATGTCCACCACCTCAGACACACTCCCCATTTATTTAACCTTACACATACTCTCTCCATCTCACACACACTCTCTAGGTCCTCCACTTCATATACACCCATCACTAATACAGCTCCTCACCTCCATAAGAGCAGAGCCAAAGAGAATCTCATTGCTCATGAATGACTGATTCAAACTATGAGACTATAAGATGGCCTTGTCAAAGTATAAATAGATGTATGTTACCATAACTGAGAAATATATTCACATTTCAAATTCAAAAGAATTAAACCAGTTTAGAGTACACTTCAAGTTGATCACTGGGACAATTTTCTGATATTGGGTCAGCTCATGTGTGTGTGAGCCAAACAAGTCTTCTTTTGGATCTTTACTTTATTTCAATTCGAATACAAATCAGTGGAGGGAGACAGAGACATGAGCATTGTAGGATCTTAAATAAGGATTGTGCTGAAACAACAGGAAACAAGCATGAGACACTATAGGCTTAAACTTAAACTGATCTCAAACTGAGCTCACTTATGTTTGTAGGAGGGAAATGGAAGACAAGGAGGACATCTCTCTCACACACACACACACACACACACACATACACACAAACACATACAGACAAAGTAGAGTTGAGCCTCCTCCACATGTTGAAGCTGAGCTCTGAGGCTGCTCCGTCACCTCTCCTCTATCTCACACACACACACACACACACACACACACACACACACAGAGAGATGGAGGGGGGTGGGGGGCACTCACATATACACACACACCCACACACAAACACAGAGTGCAAGAGAGAGGGCACCCACACATAAACTGAGTAAGTGGACACGCACAGACACACACTCAGTGGAGTTGAGGTTCCTCCAGATGTTTATGCTAAGACTGTAACGAAGCTGAGCTCAGGCTTTTCTCTCTCTCTCCTCACTAACTTCAAGTGGAGCAAACACACACACACACGCACACACACACACACACACACTCTCACACTCCCTGTCTCTCTCTCTATAGCTCTCTCTCACTCACTCACACACACACGCTCACGCTCTCCATCTATCACACACACTCCTCACTTACTTCTTGTGGAGCAAGCACACACACACTCCCTCTCTTCATCTCTCACACACAAACATACACACACAATCTCTTCTTCACACACAAACACACACACACACACACACACTCCTCCCGAACTTCACGTGGACAAACCCATTCTCTGCTCCAGAACCGAGCAGCTCAGCGCGCGGAGTCTCTCTCGTGCCAGGTGTTTTCTGGAAGTCACGTCACTTCACGCGCCTCCACAGCTCGGACACGGTGCAGCTCCACAGAAGCTGTCACTTCCCCCTCAACTCGTCCCTGCAGTGGAAAACACCGGGACATGAAATGGGGAAGAAGGATGAAACCATGTCTTGCCTTGAAATGCAAAGAGGAGCGCGACGCCGGGGATCCACAAGGTGTTTATCCAGAAGTAAAGCATGATGTCCTTCAGTCAGCGGCCAAAGCTCCGCACTCTGCCCGACCAAGCTCCTTGTGCACCGGGTAATTTCCACAAGAGACAGCGGCGCAGATGAATCTGAGCGGAGGAAGAAATCCCAGAGTGAACGGTGCTGATGGGAGAGAAGAGCTGGAGACTGTGTCACCGCTTCTACTGATGCTACTGCTGCTGCTTCCACACGAACATGACCGCCCCCTACCGACACCTGCATCCACTCTGCATCCGTATTTGTATAGCCCATATTCACAGATCACTATTTGTCTCATAGGGCTTAACAAGGTCCAACATCCTCTGTCCTAAACCCTCAGGTGTGTCTGCGTGTGTGTGTGTGTGTGTGTGTTTGTGGAGGGAAAGTGAAAGACTGTCTCTCTCTCTGTGTCCCCTCACTCATTCTGTATGCCCTTCATGGGATCTGTATAGTTATTCATATATTATCGTATCTTAAGAAAAGTTCAATTTTTCTCTGAATAATATTTGTGTCTATTTCTTAACTTTAATTAAAGTATAAAAATTATGTCCATTGAGTATAAAGTCCTTCTAGTGTATCTAAAGAAGCTCTATGGTCCCATATGTAGAGTAGTTAACCAATATACTCTTCATATCTCAAAGGGAAGTTGCACTAGTTGGTTTCATTGGAGAAAGTTATCTGTGTGCACACAAGGGAAGAGATCTGACCTGATCACATTTATTCCACTGACTTTTCTCAGCACTGACGCTGGCTCTTAACCTTCTGCAGGAGAGCAGCAGTTATTATACCATTCACTGCACAGTAACAGACCTGTGTTAAACAGCCTCGCACATCCCCTTTAAATAATGATTATATTTCATTTAAACACTATTAACAACACAGGAAAGAACCTACAAAGACGTTCACGGGTATAATTGACCTTGATCCTCCACCAGGTGTTTCCATCATGACAGTACATGCTGTGAGCTTAACTTTTTTTTTTTTTTTTATCTTTGTCCTAACACAAAAGAGTTCTCTTACTCAGGTTTTCTATTATTATATTTGTATTGTATCTGTTTCCTTGTTCTCTCTTTAGATTCATTTTAGCAAACATCTGTGAAGCCTCCACCCACAAGACCACACGGCAGAGGTGGACTGAAGAGTCTGTTTACGTTCTTCACCTGCTTCTGTGACACTGCTCATTTAAATGTCAGGCTCAGCCGAGAATTATAAACTGTTTTCATGAGAATGTGTTGGCAACAAGGGAAACAAGGCAAAGGGGAGAGTGACGCCCATCAAAGCAAATTGATGGAAAATACAGTCTGCAGTCAGAGTCAGAGAAGTGACTCTGCCGAGTCCGAGAGATAAAGTCTAGTCTGTTTCAAGTCCAAGTCAAACCTGCAGAAGTCGCTGTTCATGTGGATGAAGTGAAAAGGATTTCTGCATTGACCCTTTTTGGCCTTCATACAGTATTCATCACCCATGATAGTGTGCGGCTGAGTATGTCCTCTGTGCTTCCATTTTCTCTTTGTAATTGTGTGTGAGGGTATGCAGTATCTCTCTCTCTTTCTCTCTCTCTCTCTCTCTGTCTCTCTCTCTTTGTCTATCTCCCCGTCTCTCTCTGTATGTCTGCTTGTTTTGTTTCATTTGACACAAAACAAAGACTAAAATCCACTCAAATCCACTATTACACTTCTGCAATCGGAGGAATCACCAGTGTAAACACTCGTCCTCCTCGTGACATTTTCTCTTCAAAGAGAATGAGCTGAGTCATTTTCCAGAGTGCGGACCCCTCCTGTCTTCTGCTGGACACTGAGTTCGCTGCTCCTGACCTCTAAGACTCTTGTGTCATGATTCATCTCCACACTGTTTCTGTTCACCAGCAAACCTGTGGATGTCAGTGTAAAAAAAAAAAACTCGAGCTGATGTTGATGAAACATGTGACTGTGACAGGAAATATGGAAACGTGGGACGATTAGAGTGACACGAGGCAAGATCATTTATTAATCACCAGGGAGACGTTGTTGGCCCTTGGCTCTATCGGAAATCATGCCCTCATTCACAAACAGTTTTAAATTCAGTCCATGAAATGGCAGCTGTCTTTGGCGGTTGAGATGTTCTCATTTTCAAGGCCCTCTCCCTTTTAGATGCATCCCTGTTTTCTCCCCTGTCAATGCTGTGGGCTCAGTGCATGAAGGCAGGTATTGCTTGGTTAATGACCACCGGCTGAACACAACTTTTAACGATGAGACAAGGAGCCCATGGTATAGGGTTTTAAAAAATCACTTAATGTTCAGACAGCATTAAAAGGCCAGATCACTATACATTGATTAGTGAGTGATTTGGAGACAATCCATGTGATGCTCCTTGCAGTGTTAACAGACACTGACTTCCTGTTCCTGTTCCATTAAAATCTTGTGAAAAGTCACACTCAGTGGCCTCTCTAGTGAACCTCTTGTTTATTTGTTCTTGTCACACATATGGAATCCTCTATGATGACTTAAATAAGCATCTTTTGTAACAGTACAGTGTGGATGAATGAAAGAAGGTGTTGGATGATGCAGCTCAGTGGTGAACTGATACCCTGCTGATCGTCCTGCAGTCAGCACCATGGACAGAGGCAGAGCAGCAGAAGAGCACAGGGCTCAGATCAGTGGAGACAGAGCTCTGGTGTTTTATTTATGACATAGGCACACACACACACACACATTTAAATAATTTATTTGAATCCACCAATCATATTTATACAAAAAGGATTCAACAGCAAGACTACCTATAGCAGCTGATACAGAGCAGAACTTTGCTAGTTGTTTAGACCTTGTCTTACTAAGTCCTGCCAGTCGGAGTCCACTGACCGAAAGCTTATGGACATGCCCCAGACTTCCAAATATCAATATTACCAGCTTACATGTATAGCCTAGATCTCTCATTTTAGCAACAATGGGCTGGTATTTGGTCAACTTGTCAAGGAAGGCTATGTCCATATAGAGGTCATATACACAGGCTACCTCAAGGACTACTACCTCCCTTTTAACCTTGTCCAAGAAAACAACATCAGGGGTGTTAGGGATGTTACAGAACACATCATCAGAACTGTTAAACCAATCTGGCATTAGTCGAGAGTGTTTGTACATTGACACATGTGGGGGGGAATACTCCCTTAACAGTACAGGAAATGAGGTCGACGATGCGGTCATGGCGTGCAATATAGAGTCCTTTGTACTTATTACAGCCATTAACAATATGAGCAATGGATTCTAAATGTTGATTGGGATTAGAATGCATTATACAGTGTGGGTGATGATTATTAGGGTACCACAATGCAAGATTGTATTTAGTTGGCAGCACCTGTAGTCTGGCTTTAACAGTGAAGCAGAGGATGTCCTCTCCTACAGAGGCGTTCCTGTACATTGAATGAGAGACAGAGTGGTCAGCAAAGTCAAGGCACGCCACCTTTCCCTGCAGTCTCAGTCCAGTCCAGTGTAGTTTTGTCTCTGCCTGTTTAATGTTCAGGAGGGACTTTCTTGCTGTTGTGTTTTGAAGTGTGTGTTGTGTCCCATTGTGGTAGACAGTAGCCTCCACATTGACCGCTGGGTCTGTGACAACTGCATCAGATGCGTCTGGTGTAGTGGGTGAATTTCCTTTCACCCACTTCAGTCGAACTGCCGCTCTGTTGCACAGGTCATTGAGGTCCGGCCAGTCTGACCGACAACCGTAGCCTGCTGCTTGGGTATCCAGCTTACCATTGCCTTTTCTCCTGAAGCCCAGGAAGTTCTCCTGGCCAGCATTTGCCAAAGGGACCTTTCTCCTCCTGAGGTCCAGTAGGAGGGAGGCTCTGGCTAGCTCTCGAACGGCAGCATCGTCATTATTAAGCATCCTGATGAGGTGTGTCAGCCTTGTAGTGGTGTAGGTCCACTCCACATTAGGGACACCGAGCCCCCCCTCTTTGTATGAGAGGAAGAGTATATCCCGAGTGGAGTGAGTGTTCAGTCCCAGCCATCTCCTGACAGCTTCCACTGTTTTATTGTTCATGTCTAGTAGGACATTCTGTGGGATGTGGACATTCGCAAAGAGATGTTGTATCTTTGCCAGGGCCACTTCTCTGACGGCCTCCAGTTTCATGACTACAGGGAGGGGTGAGGAATCAATTAGATCAATTCTGTTCTTATAGTCACAGGATAGCTTCTGTATTTGCTCACCCCACTCGCCTGAAATGTTGAACTTATGGCCCAGATAGGTGTAAGTCTCGTGACGAGAGTAGACCCTGATGGTTGTCCCATTAGTGTGAAAGTGGGAGGTTTGTCTGATTTCGCTTTGTACCAGCGGTTTCCACCGCTGCGTCGTTCATAGAGTGCTGCACATTTGGTATGTTTTACCTCCAGCTTTGACCAGACCAGAAACTCATCTGTTCTGCCCAGCATGTTGGTAATAACACTCTCATCCCTAGAGGACATCTCCACATCATCAGCGTACCCCTGGACAGGGTTTGGGGATCTGATTTGTGGTGGTGCACACTGACAGAGCCATTTCAGCCACTGGTTGATGGCAAGAATGAAGTTAACAGCACTCCAGGGGCAGCCTGTTTTAATCCCTACTTGGAGGGGTACAGGCTCTGTGAGCTGGTCTCCACAGATGACCTGCAAAAAAGATCCCTTGTACACGTCATACACTCACACAAAAACACACACACAAAAACACACACATTCAACTCATACACTCATATTATTATTTTATTTATTTGATTAGGACAGTGCACATTAATCAATATGTCAGCCAGAGCATCAATATAAATATGCCGGAGTTAGCTTAATTGCTAATTTTCATCCGTTGTCCTAAGGCAAGTCAAGAACATAAAAACAACATACCAGTATACAAAATAGATTAAAAAAACACTTTTACACACAAAATAAGTCCCCATATCAAGAGTCCATGTTAAAAAATTAGAATGACCAAAGGTTACATATGAGAGCAGGTCTGGCTTGCTACTAACCACTGTTTAAGGTTTTTTCTAAAGGTGGTGTAAGTGGCAGAGTCTCTAACATGTGTTGGTAATATATTCCAGGACTGTGTTCCTCTGATGGACACCACCATTTGACCAAATTTGGTCTTGCGGCGTTGTATTTCGCAGTCACCTCTAGTTAGTGCTCGTGTATTTATTGTAGGGGATTTCTTCTTTATAAAAGTCTGTAATGGTGGAGGGGCTAGACCGTTCAGAACCTTAAAGATTAGACAGACATCCAAAAACAGCTGAAAACTATCGAAGTCCATGATTTTGTGTTTATTTGTAATTTTACAATAATGGTAGTATATAGGTTTTTTGTCTAGTGTTTTAAGAGTTCTCTTGAATAAAGATTTGATTGGTTTTAAAGTGCTCTCAGATGTATGTGACCATGTTGTGTAACAGTACAAGATGTGAGTAAATATCATTGCATGCATATAAGTCTTTGCTGTCTCCATAGTCAGGAAAGGTCTTATATACTTGAAATTTGATAAATTAAATTTAATTGTGTTTTTAACTTTCTTAACATGCTGCTTAAAATTAAGGTTAGAATCGAAGATGACCCCGAGGTACTTAAAATATTCAACCACCTCAAGTCTCTCACCACCAACCATGACTGATGGTTGCTGTCCCGCAGTTGACTGTCGGGAGAACAACATACAGACAGTTTTCTTTGTATTCAGATGTAGACAACAGTTTTGGAGCCAATGGGACACTGGCACCATGGCTCCTGAGAGTACTGCAGCAGCATCTTTGATTGAGCTGGCATGACAGTATAATACAGTATCGTCAGCATATAGTTGCATTTTAATATTTCTACAGACATCTGGTAAGTTATTGACATACAGGCTGAAAAAAACAGGGCCCAATATTGAGCCTTGTTGTACTCCAGCAGAACAAGTTAGATAAGAAGATAATGAATCACCAATTTGAACTGCCTGTTTCCTGTCTGACAGGTATGATTTCATCCAACAGAGGGCGCTGTTTGAGAAGTTAAAATGGGTTAATTTGGCAATAAGCAAGTCATGATTGATGGTGTCGAAAGCACGCTTTAAATCTAGATATACCGCAGCTACAAAGCCGCCTTTATCCAGCAGGCTTTTTAAGTTTTCCAGGAAATAGCAAGTAGCAGTCTCTGTTGAGTGAAGTTTCCTAAATCCAAACTGCATTGGATGAAGAGTGGCATAGCCATTATTTAAGTGTTCCGTCAATTTTCTGGTAACCCATTTCTCTGCTACTTTGGAAATTATGTGCAAGATACTTATTGGTCGATAGTTCTCAGATTTTGTTTTGTCCCCAGCCTTAAAGACTGGGGCGACCCTAGCAATCTTCCATGTTGATGGTACCGCTCCTTGTTTTATGGATAGATTTACAAGATGTGCAATTGGGTCAGCAACAGCCTCTTTATGGGTTTTCAAAAAGTCACTAGTAAGACCAAATGTATCTCTGGCCTTTGAACTTTTTAGGGATGAGATTATTTGTATTACCTCCAGGACAGATATTTCTTCAATGCTAAACATTGGTTTACTTGCATCGACAGGATTGTGAGGATTCTGCGAGCAGTTAAAGTGCTTTGTCAGTTCCTCAACTGAGCTAATGAAAAATCTGTTGAGATAATTTACAATGATGTCTAGATTGTTAGTTAGCTTATCATTTACCTGGAGCTGTAGTTCACTTAGATAGTTAGACTTGTCCCGTCTCAATAATTGATTTAAATTTTTCCATATTAGCTTTCCATTACCATTTGCCCCTTTTATCGTCTCAATGTAGAACTCGGCTTTCAATTTGCGAGTCATCCTCAGAACTTTGTTTCGTAGTGATGTAAAAATGTGTCTGTCACTTGCAGTTCTTGTTCTTAGAGATTGCTTTAAAGCGTTATCTCTACTTTTCCTTAATTTAATAATTTCATTGTTCAACCAGGGCAGATCATTTTTACGTTGCTTGGAATAACCTTTTTTTGTAAAATGCGTTACAATGTCATTTAATTTTTTAATGAAACTATCTGAGCTGGCCTCGATGTCATTATTTTCTAAAATATTAGACCAATCTACATTTTGGATTTCCTCATTCAGGAATTGTTGCTGGCTTTTGGGTATGAAATAGTATTGTTGACCTCTAGTGGATGCCATTAGGTGCGTCCTCTTAATTTTCCTCAAATACAGGATAAAATTGTGATCTGATAAGCCAGATAAAAGATTATAAGTCTTAGAAATTCTTTCAGGTTTATTAGTAAATATTAGATCAATTGTTGTATGTGACGTATTTGTTATCCTTGTTGGCCCTTTTATAATTTGCGTCAAATTGTACTTGTCTGTAAGCTGCTTAATTTTTTTCCTATCTGACTTGATGTCCCAGTTGATATTAAAATCACCAAGAAGTGTGATTTCCTTTTTAGAGCTGCAATGATTTAAAATTGTCTTAAGATGATCATAAAATACATCCTTTGCTGAAGGAGGTCGATACACGCAAATCACAGTAAAATACATTGCAGAACTAAGTGATATATTAAGACCAATACACTCAACATTAACTTCTTTAGGCCACCTTATTAGTTCACATTTAAACTTGTCTCTGACATAGATTAATATTCCCCCTCCTCGCCCTGTTTCTCTATTTTTTCTAAATACATTATATCCTGGAATACTGATAGCTGCTGTAGATGATGAATGTGTCAACCAACTTTCAGATACACCAAGTATGTCAATATTAGAGTCACTCAATAAATGTTCCATTTGCTCAGTTTTGTTGACAATGCTGCGAATGTTAATATGGCCCAGTAGAATTCCGCTTGGTTTAGATCGTGAGTCCCAAATGGTTTTGGCATTATTAAGGGTTTTAAGAAAGGCATTTTGTGTTGCTTCTTAATTGCCGGATTTAGCGAATTTAGTTTTTTCTTTGTTGGATGAGTTACTTGAGGTTGTAGCACATTTTGTGAACATGTCCCATATTGTGGTGAGAACTCAGTTAGAGGTGGAGAAAGCCTGGCCTGGTATGATGGAAGCCCAGCTGGTGGAGACCCAGCAGGCACTGGTAGGGACCTGGCCTGGTGTAGTAGAAGCCCAGCTTGCTGTGGTGGGAACCCAACCTGTTGTGGTGAGAGTCTGGCCTGGTGTAGCTCAGCTGGCAATGGTGGAGGCCCAGCTGGTGGTGGTGGGAGCCTGGCCTGGTGTGGTGGTAGCCCAGCTGGCAGTGGTGGTAGCCCAGCTAGCAGTGGTGGAGGCCCAGCTAGCAGTGGTGGAGGCCCAGCTGGTGGTGGTGGGAGCCTGGCCTGGTGTGGTGGTAGCCCAGCTAGCAGTGGTGGTAGCCCAGCTAGCAGTGGTGGAGGAGGCCCAGCTAGCAGTGGTGGAGGCCAAGCTAGCAGTGGTGGAAGCCCGGCTAGCAGTGGTGGAGGCCAAGCTAGCAGTGATGGTAGCCCAGCTAGCTGTAGTGGAGGCCAAACTAGCAGTGGTGGTGGCCCAGCTAGCATTGGTGGAGGCCCAGCTAGCATTGGTGGAGGCCCAGCTAGCATTGGTGGAGGCCAAGCTAGCAGTGGTGGTAGCCCAGCTCGCTGTGGTGGAGGCCAGGCTAGCATTTGTGGAGGCCCAGCTAGCATTGGTGGAGGCCCAGCTGTTGGTGGTGGGAGCCCGGCCTGGTGTAGTGGTAGTCCAGCTAGCAGTGGTCTTGCCGTAGCCACTGATCTTCTCATCTCCAAAAATCCTGCAACTACTACGTGCAGAACAAAGTACACGAGACGTCAGGGTGGTGCGGATGAGCTGGAGGCAGGTTGACGTCCGCTAGCTCGAAGCTAATCCTGCTACACACGTGTCTACCCAGAGAGCAGCAGGCTGTGAACACATTGCGACAGTGTGTGTCCTCAAAGACATTGAGACAGTGTGTGACAGTGCAGCAACAGCTTGTGTCATTGATTGACTTGTGGAGCAAACAGACTGACACACACACCCACTCACACTTAGTTACAACTCATACACACACAGACCAACATGCAAACACAAACACTCACAGATAAAAACAGAAACACTCACAGAGAAAAACACAAACACACATACAACACACATATAAACACACAAACATATACAACTCACACAGAGGCATGCAAACATACACACGCACACACAACGTATACATACATGTAACACAAACACGCACATACTAACAACTCATACAAACAATTTACTCATAAAAGTTCAACGTGTCATGTCCAAAGATCGGACCCTTTTTGAGAAAAGATGATTCCAGTCAGTTCACGTAGTTTGACCCCCCCCCAGCACAAAACAGACCATACAGCTGCAGCTATAGTGTTGGCATCTGTGCAGGTTGTACACAGCTGCTGTTGGCCAGCTGCTTCGTGTTATCTGCCAGAAAGCTTCAACACATCGACATGATACATTCACATGTTCGCACAGCTACTGCACATTAGTAACTTCACTGGAGTTAAAGGGATAGTGCACAAAAAATGAAAATTCACTTATTATCTGCTTACCATGAATTTGATAGAAGGGTAGGTGAAGTGTAACAGTCCACAAAACACGTTTGGAGTCTCAGGGGTAAACAGTGTTGCAGCCAAATCCAATACAATTGAAGTAATGGGACCAATTTTTAAGCCCAAAATTCCAATGATATCCTCTTCTGAGCATTGTTCAATCTCATGAGCGCACAAAACACAAAAAAACACTCTCACCCAAGGTTGCATGCTCGTGTCGCTACGCCTGCAAGCATTGATACTTCCGGTAGTGGACTTTTAGTCTTTAAACACGGTGTAAATGACACCACTTCGAGTCAATTATGAATGTCGGGGGGGGGGGGGGGGGTTCTCTGTTGTTTTTTTTACATTTAAAGATGTGGTCACCATTAACTTAAATTGTATTGGATTCAGCTACAACACTGTTTACCCCTGAGACACCAAAAGTGTTTTGTGGACTCGAACACTTCACCCATCCTCCATCAACTTAGTGGTTAGTAGATAATGAGTGAATTTAAATGTCTCTGTGATCTATTGTTATTTTCAGTAACTGAAGCTAAGACTCCTGGGACTGGAAGATGTCCGAGATCAAAGAGGGACAGTTTCCTGCTCCATAGCTCATCCATCAAGTATCATGGTGTGTATTGATTTAACTTGTAAATGTGACAGCACGGTGCGAGGCTCTCTCTCCACTCCGAGCTGTGACCTCCAGTGTGGATCATTTACAGTAAAAGTTGCACACTCTTCTTCTCTGATGCTAATGACTCTTGGAGCTCCAGTTTCCTCTGCTGTTGGTCTCTGTCCTGAATAAAGAGCTCCTCCGTCTATTTCTAGTGACTCCATCCCAGAGCTTTCCATCACAGTAGACCCCAGCTGATTACCTGGGACTCTGCTGAGCGCCTTTGATCTATGACTGTTTTTGCTCTTATTATTCTGCAGCTCTTCACCGACACACAAAAGCTGGGAGCGATTCCTTAAAGACCTGGTTTTAATAACACTGACAGAGAACCAGTGTCTGTAGAACAGAGCAGTGGGAGCTGCTTCAGATCCAGTTAAAAAGAGTGTGTTGGTTGCTAGGCCTTTATTCATATCTTAAAAGAAACTTCCTGAAATATCTAATCTACATAAATAACTGTAATAAAGACTTAGTAATTTAGAAGTCTTACTTTAGAGTCTCTTCCCCTGCTCTCCATTACAGCAGCTCCTTTGCTGTGTACAGTCACCAGCTGCAGCGTCCCTTCATAGACAGTTAGAGGAGGAAGACAGACGATCAAAATGAATCATGGGACTTTTATTGGGACTGTTGGTGAGTTTGGAATAAATGTAATTAAAATAAAAAAACAATTATCTCATTCATCGGTGTGAAAAGACAGAATTAATGTCACTATGCTATTAACGTATACAATTTCTCTCCTCTTTAAGTTTTAATGACTCTTGAATTGCGATTCATAAATCGACTCACAGCTAAGCTTTAGTTCCATCAGGTGTTCTTTCACAATTATCTTCCTCTCTAACCAGCGTGCACTATTTTTGATAATCCAATCAGATTCTGTCACAATCCTCCAATGATGTTGGGGCTGTCAAATTTAACATCTTTCTCTCTCTCTGTCTGTCAGCTGTGATTTCAGTGATCCTCCCTCTCCTCCCCCAATCACCTCCAGTGTCCATATACAGCCCTCAGCCCTTGTGTTCAATTGTCAACTGAAGTCAACTGATATGTGACAAATGTTCTGAGTTGAGAAGCAGTTTCTCTTTATAAAATAGGGGAAGACTCTAATGAATAGATAATGCA
Organism: Platichthys flesus; assembly: GCF_949316205.1. NCBI lineage: Eukaryota > Metazoa > Chordata > Actinopteri > Pleuronectiformes > Pleuronectidae > Platichthys > Platichthys flesus. The sequence goes on along the minus strand of NC_084948.1, from coordinate 4,535,193 downwards.
TGTGTTCAGCATCATCTCTGTGCTACACTTGAAACATAAAGAAAGTAACCACAGACCAGTGACCTTTGGTATGATGTGGAGATGAAATTATGTGAACATTTTATGTCATGATTATTACACCCATGGTCAACTGTATCATCACTGACGATAAAATGTGATGAAAAGTACTGATACATTTTTAATCATTTACATACTATCAATCACAATATATGATACTCTTTATGTTGAGTACAGATGTTGACACCAAACATCCGAGTCAGGACTATATATCAGTGTTGGTTAAATGAATGAACTTTGGGCACAACGGACACTAACAGTTTCAAGCATTAGACAAAGCACAAGCAGTCTCCACATGCCCATCACTCCCTCTGCCATGTTTTTACGCAACATGCTGCAAATGCACATTGATGACTTCAGGTGATGCTGGACAGCATCAACCAAATCAGAATGATTTGAAATGGTTCATGTAACCATTTTGAATTCTACCACCATATAACACAGTTTCACATGTATAATGATATCATTTTTTTCCTGCACAGATTTGACTCAGAAACAAACTGTGACAAATCTAAAGTGAGCATTTAACAGTAATGAGAAGAAAGGGGAACATGTTGTTGAGCTGCTACAGTTTGACGTGCAGCAGCTTCATACTTCTTCTCTCCACACTACGGCAGCAGAGAAGGAGGTGAAGGAGACACAGCGACTTCAGATTTGAAGTGTTAATTACAGGATCATTGTTCTCACACTTGTTTGCACTAATTACTTCACTTTTGTCTCTATTTTAATGAGGGAAGAACAGAGCTGATGAACAGAACATGTATCTCCTCATGTGATGCATCCATGCTGTTTATCAGCCTTGATAAACTTTACTGAAGTCTGTAGGTGCACAATACACTGTATCATCAGCAAACATCAGCAAACATTTGGTCCAATGTCTCCACATATCAGCGAGTGTCCCTGTACAGCTCTGAACACCAATCACTCAGTGTCAGTGCACAGTGAAGTGATCCAGTCAGGTGACACGACTGATACAGACCCACACAGGAGCAGAGCACTGTGACATCATCTCCCCTCAAGCATCCATGTCTGCTCCACATCCTGTCAGACTCTCTGCCACCAAGGATCGAGGCCGATTCAAGTGGGTGTGTATGTGTTTGATGTCTGTATGAGTTCATGTTACATGTCCATGTTTAGTGATCATGTTTTGTAAATTTACTTCTTAAATCAGAAAGTTATAATCTGTTAGAATAATGAATTGGATTGTAAGTCTTTTAATTTACTTAAATATTCAAGAATCAACATTCAAATTGTAATGAAATGAATTAAATAACATGTTCTCTGTTAATTAAAAATTATTAATCTATATTGACTTAATCGTACCATATTTAAGCAATGTTTAAATGTAATTTTATAGTTATAAAATACTATTAAATAAGCATTTCAATTGTTTTGTTTTTTAAATTCTGTTCAATAATTATATTGTTTATATTTTCAAGTTCAGGTAAAAATCAAAAATTGTTATTCTCATTGAAAGTTTTTGCCCTTTTTATGATTGGAATGTATGTAAACAAATCTTGCAATTTTACTCTGACAAAACAGAAACTTTATTTACATTAAAGTATTTTATTTTACAGTGCTGACATGAACTGCATCGTCTTACATCCAGGCATCAGAATGAGATAACAAATAAACAGAGAATCAATCATCTGAGAACACGATTCAGTGACAAACAAAAACAGGCAGTTGATGTACTTCAGTCCGGCCAATCAAGCTGCTGGAAACTGTTTGCACTTCCTGTCCCAGTCGACTGCAGTCAGAGAAAAAAACTACAGTGAACCGTGTGGGTGGAAAAACGCTGAATATCACCTGACACTTTACAGAGAAAGACACTGAAGACTTCACACAGACAAATGACAAGTGTCTCTGAACAAAAAAGAGAGAAAGGACTGGAGAATGTGGGAAAACAGAGAGAAAATAAAAACCCATTTTCTACAAATGACACAGGTGATTCAGCACTGACTATAACAGAGGGAGGGAAGATTGTTGAAGAAAAGGTTTAAAATCCAACAGTGACTGATCCCAGCCAGTGAAAATCACCAGATACTTTTGGTCTGTTTTTCCCTTATCTTCCCTGCGCTTGTACTCAAATAGCCGATGAGTGTTTCTTAGATTTGCTCTGCTTGTGCTCAAACTATGTGCTGCTCAGATGTGTTGTTTCTTGGACAGATTTGTAACGTCTGCTTTCAGATTTTTCCTCTGTTGTAGGATTTGTTTTTGTGAAGCAAGTTTGTCAAACAAAGAGTCTTTTAAGTCAATCAAATGTCCCAAAAGTGTTTTCAAAATGTCCAAACACACTAAGTCTCACAAACGTTCAACGACGTCACAATGACTGACTTCTCTCTGCTTGGTTCCACTCATTGCCTGTCACCGACTCTTCATAAGAAAGAGCTGCAGGTTAGGGATGGATTCACTGAAGCTGCAGCTTTTAACAGAAATCTCTGTCTGTATGTGGAATGCATATCTGGAGAACCGCTTCATCGGCTTCACACCCGGCAGGAGAATCATTCAGGGCCCAAAGAGGTACAGTGTCGAATGAAGGGCCATTGGAACAGGAGTCGTTCAGTGTGAATCCATTTTGAATAAACAGGTGAGTAGCATGCTGCAGCAGCGACAGCTGGGACACAAAGTAACGTTGTTGATGGCAACAACAACAGCTGAATTTCTAGTACTGAGTCAAGCTTCATTAAACTTTGAATAAACAGGTGAACAGCTCTTTGTGCAGCAGCTGTGGTGCAGCTTCAGGCTCTGTGGACTGAGTCCAGTAGACAGTGTTTACCTGCCACGGCTCAATTACTGCAGGTCACTTTAACAGCTTCAGAATAAAAGCTTCAACCAGCATCACCACGGGCCAAACAAACAGTTTGTTTCAAACAGGCAGGTTTAGAACGATCACTGCTCTAAGTACCATGACGAGGGTAAAGTGTACAACAGACGAGGGTGAGTGTCAACACTGAGAGATGAAGCTTCTTCCACTGGTTTTCTTTTCATGTTGGTAAAAAGGTTTTATCATGAGCTGATGGAAACACAGAGACACGACACAGTGATTTCAAGCTGCAGTTAGCAGACGGTCATCATCAGCCTCTTCAGCTCCTTGACAAAGACATGAAGGTGGCCCTGAGAGCTCAACGAACAGCAACTTAAGAAAACACATGCAAGTTGACAAAACACATGCAAGTTGACAAAACACAAGCAACGTAAGAAAACATCTTCATCAATTTCACAACACAACACAACATATTACAGAAACGCGCTGCAAATAGACACACAAGCTGCAAATAGACGAACGCGCAGCAAATACAGGCGACAACACAACGGAAGTGTTTCCAGAGGACAGCTAAAAGGGATGGACACCGCTGCCACAGGAGACTCTAAAACGTCCAATACATCATACAATTTCGGTTCTGCACAGGGGTTGTCATCCCGCGGCTCTGGACCCAAACGCGGCTCTTCAGCCCCCCTGCAGTGGCTGTACTGTACAGTGTTGTGCATATGTTTCGCGATCGCTGAACTTAACAAATCAGTTTTCATACTATTAACGTGAACGTAACGATGAACGTGATTGAACGTCACATTCATTTTTTAAATCATCATCGTATCATGCCCTCATGAAATACCAGGAGCGGGCGTGGGTGTTTGTTTGTGTATCGTAACAGTATTTTTTTTATTCTCACAACATTACGACTTCATTAATGTAATCTCTGATATATCTCATCTTATGTAGCATGATGCTAACACAGGTTGTACAATCCTTCCGAGCTGTTCTTCATCCTCCACACAGAGGAAGAGGTGGTGGTGTTCCTCCTGACAGGGAACAGAAGTGTGTGGTTGAGTGGGCTCATTGTGGCTGCAGCACTATACAGATCACCGTGAGCTGAGCCGACAGGATCAGTGGCTGAACCAATACAATCTGTTCACAGAGCAGAGCCTCTGTCAAACGTCATGTCAACAGGATGTGATTTGGCGGAATGTGACTCTGTTGGACGGCCTCTGCATCAGCTTTAGAATAGAATGAGATTAAATAGTAGAATTAATACAAAACAGTATCGGTGAGAAGAATTATTCATATGATCAATTTCAGTTATCACTTTACTCTCTCATCTTTACCACTGAGAGATCACATGAACGCTGCACCATCTATAGGTGAGTTCCAGTCAAACCTGGTGTGACTTCGTCTGACCAGATCTGCCGACATAAAGTCAAGACACTGTTTCCCTCTCCTAGTGTCAGTGAGGCAACAACAACAGACGGTCTCAAGTCTTTCAGTATCCAACTTACAAATCATGGTTATAGAGGAAAATACACATTGTTGGAAAAAGAACTTGAAGAGAACAACTGCATTGTCTGACTGCAGCTGGCTCACTACTGCAATAATGTATGGTCACATGACATGATGACGTTCTGCAGCACTGATGGCCATCTTCAGACCAGATACAGCACTGACCAGCTGCCTGGTGTGCGCTACTATGGCCCGAGTGTCGTGCCACAGAAAGTGAACTGCACCTGCTGCTCAATATATGGGAGAGGCATCTCTTCCAGCGCCCCCCCCCCCCCCTCCCCACCACCAGTTTTATTTGCTGAGTTTTTATTATGAGCAATGTTTTCTTATGTCCTGCCATCTTCTCTTTATTAAATCGGTTGTTCTTTTTTTGTTACCCACAGCACTAACTTTCACAGATCCTCTCCTATATCACATTGCTTTGAGTTATATTAGTATTTATCTGCTGTAGCTCAACAACATGTTTGTTTGCCTCTTACACTAACACCTCCAATCCCAGGGCATTACATCTCGCTTTGTGCTTGCTCCATGGTAAAAAACAGTAAAACACTCATTTAAATACAACTGCTTCTACCATGTTCGCCCCTGTTATCATACTCAACTATTTTTAGTAGATAACCCACAAAACGCCCACCAACCAGACATGCAATCTGTTATAAAGCACACACAATTCAACACTCTTTATTTGGCATCTTAGCAGATCAGGCCCTATAAATGACCATGATTGCAGCTGCTTCACTCTAACAGCTTAGATTAGATTAGTGGAACATCCGATCGGTGTTAAACCCCAGGCTCCTCAGCTCTGAGCACTAAAGCTGGAGAAAGAATGAACATCTAGGTGATTTATTTGAATGATCTCAGCACATGTTTTAAAGCACATGGGCAAATGTGTTAAGGTCGTGTCCAAATCCACATTCACAAGAAATATAAAACAGCTGCTGCAGCAGGTCCGTGCAAGGATTGTACTTTGTCTCTTAAGTAACCATGGGAATGTTTTAGATGTAACATACAATGCAATATATAAATATGTATATATAACATATAATAGCAACGTGTGTGTGTGTGTAGCTTTATAGGACTGAGACAATCAAACTAATCAGGTAGTAAGAGAGAAACTGTTTCACTGTCACCGTCATGTTTCTGTCCCGGCGGTAAATTATTTTAATGAGGACAAACAGCACTTATTCAGCTGTCAGGTGGCAAACAGGAAAACAAAAGAAACTCCAAAAGAACAAAACTGAACAAAACTGAAGATCAATGGTGGCTGCTGTAAGTGGTGTTAGGGTCACCTGGGAATTTCCTCCTCTGACCTGTCCAGCTGTTTCCTGTGATAACTGTCTACAGCAGGGTAGCTACAGTCTGAAAATGTTCAATAATAACAGCACAAACATCAATACTGACTTTAGTACCAAGTCACTAAATGACAACATTCAATCAGTGTGTGTGTGTGTGTTAGTGTGCTCTCCTACACTCTGAACAGTACCTGCAGTACTGTCCAATAGTCTTGTAGCCTCACTGAGCTCCCAGCAGTGCACGGTGTCATTATGGAGAGGACTGGTCCCAGTTCACCCTCCCAACACCCATATCTGTCCTGCTGACAGCAACCACAGCTGGAAGCTTCATGTCCTCTCCCACAAATATTCATCAGCACAGCACGACCGCTCAGTGGAGATGAACACAACTGCTGCTTCATTATTACTGAGGGTAAAAAGATAAGGAGCAGACAGCAGAGGAAACTGACTTCAGCTCTTTTAGGTGATTCATTCTCACATACACACACACACATACACGCACACACACACACACACACACACACACAAACACACACACACACACACACACACACACACACACACACACCTAGAGAACAGCTCCTCTTATGTTATGTTGCCTGTGGCTCTAAACAAACACATGTTGCTCCTGCCGTTCCTTCTGCTCCAGAGTTTCAACCTGAGGGTGTCCATAAAATATGAGTAGTGCAGACTGAAAACACAACCCCTCACCTGTCAACTACAACAGAAGCTTAACAATCGGATGGTAGAGCTCTCTCACACACACACACACACACACACAAACACATTTGCTGGGATCTGCTGTGAGAGGAGACAGGGAAAGCCAACAAAAACAGATGATTACTTAGAGAGAGCAAAAAATGGGATGAGCATTTATTTTTCTAACCACATTTTCTATGAATATATTTGAGATCAGATACATCTGATGCAAACCACATTGCACCTGTTCAAAAGCATAAGCTCTCTTCACATGCCTGATTCTTTTTTAAAAATTAGACAAAAAATTGAAAGATGTTGAAAGAAAGGTTGAAAACAAAACAGATGTCCCCTCCTCCATGGATTCTGTTTCAAAAGTCGGCACTTTACCTTTTGCATGTCCTAATTAGAGAAACCCCTCAAGGACTTTAACTCTTTACAAATATTAAATGTAAGAAACACTGTGACTAAAAGAGCTCTTAGTTTCCCACGGCAAACATGCTGTGATGAGAGCAGGAAAAGCTCATGTGTGATGAATAACACTGTGAAACACAGGAGTGAAGTAGACCAACTACTGCTCCTGCTGCTTCACTAACATAGCTGACTGAGCCTTGGTCATGCTCGCCCGCTGAAATGGTATCAAGAGGAATGAGACAGCACGTTGCACCAGATTACCTTTATTATCTTTAGGGCCAAGATGCTCGAGGGACTCACCACCTGATCTCATGGTCCAAGATGTCTCACAGAGCAAACTAATGTTTTTTTCTTTAAAAATGTAGCATTAAGCTGCACACATTCTGCCTATCATTTCCACACGGAGCTATGTATTTATACTTTTATGAAAACATTCTTGCAGTCTTGTAATGTCAACGTTAGTGGTTGGGTAATTCTGGGTAATTCCCTTTGGAAAGTCTGCAGAAGTGCCATCCTGTTGAAAGTGTGTGTTACATGAGACTCATTTTGAAACCAGAACTGTATTAAATATCTTCTACAATCTGCCATAATAACACTAGAAGCATTTTGTATAATTATTGAGGAGAAGATGAGACTAAAGCTGTGCAGCCTTATCTTCATAATTGGATGCACACTGCTAATTAGAAAACAAACAAGACTGTGAACGAATCCCACAACAGGGAGGGAGCTGCGTTCAGAGAAGCACAGCAGGAGTCCAGCAGCACTGTGGAGCTCACTGCAGGGAGCTGGAAATAACGTCTCCATGAGGAATTCCAGTGATGATGATGATGATGATGATGATGATGATGATGATGAAGAGGATGATGGCGATGCACTACACTGTGGTCTGGAGAAGAGCATCCTCACATGATAGAGACAGTGATGAAGAGGAAGACAAGCTGCACATGAGAGCCAGCCAAGGAACGCCTCCCCATTAATGTGGAGTTACAGCAGGCCAACTCTGTGTGCTTTAAAACAGCAGACTACAAAAGAAGATTTAACTGAGCCTATTAATGTTCATCAAGCCCCGACTCAGCCACAATGACTCAGACATACACCCCAAAATAATCTTTGTCAAACAACACAGAGGGAAAATAGCAGAGAAGAAGCTGCTCGAGAGCGAAGGAGAAGAGCAGCATTATATATTTTCTATTAGCGGAGGTAAACACTGGAGCAGGTCTAAGGTCAGCTGGCAAGAGACCGGATCATGAGAGCGAAAGAAGAGGCTTCCCCACACTTCACTTTAATCCTGGAAACAGGCCTGTGTGGGACGACCTGAGAGACCTGCTGGGCTCATCAGCACTGAGCGGGGTTGTTCGGGTGCGAGAGCATTTAGTGCTTTATACACAAGAAGCTAATCCCTGGAGTCAATACGTCTTCTCAAAGCTGCTGAAGACACCTGAACTGCTGTAAATGCCCAGTTATGCTGCTTTAACCTGCAAAAAGAGATATGTCCAATTCAAACGCTGTAGCGCTGCCTACATACTTTCATTTGTTCTTTATGTTGGCATAGCTGTTAAGAGATGCTCCCACTGGAGGGCAGTGCAGAGTCGAGAGAGCATGACGACAACAAACATGGTGACAGTAGAGAAGGTAATAATGTGCCCCCTGGGAAAACACGCAAAAATGTATGAGTTGTAAACATTGATGACATTTCTTCCTCTTGTCTTTCGGTCATCTCACTTGAATTATTGACTACACTGCCCCCCATGACTTCCTGTGGTACTTCTCTTTTTGTCTGTTTCGTCCTTATCCATAAGTTTGCAGAAAACATCGTAAATTACTGCCAAAATACACAAAGTACGGACAGTAGGCTAGGTTCTAGGTTATATACATTTTAAATAATGTTGAGCATGAATTCATGTTTTCACGACTAAACACAACCTGTGACACAGATTTGTACGTCTGAGCACAAACGTTTGGTAACATGACGGACCAGTGAACAAACCAAGTTATGTCACTGAACTAAAGTTTATCTTTCTGTTACGATGATGAATATTGGAGTCGTGAGTTTGGTCAAGAGGATCCTGACTTCAGATGGTTGCAGGTTAAATTCCCCTGCACACACAGTTAATTACCCATGCCAGTTAAATCCCTCCCTAGTACTGTTGAACTATCAACCACACCTCTGAGGTGACAGGAAGGAAACATCTGCTCTTCACAGCTTCTGTGCTGTCGACAAACCTCCACAGGTTGTAAATAACAGATCAGCAATGAGACCAGCAGAGGAGCTGTTCTACTGCAGTGTTGGGCCACAGTCCAGAGGCTGAACACCAGACACTGGAGCCGACGGTGAGGACAAAGGGTCGTAAAACTTTTGGAGGGAAAACATTCTCCAGCAGGCCTGAGAATCTCCCCCTGGTGGTTGGGAAATGTCCTGAAGAGCCTTCAGGACCCCCGCTGAGTTCCAAGCCCCGCCCACTGAGGTCCAACTCTGACACTCAATTGGCTTAAAGCCAGCATCATCCTATGACCAGCACCTCAAGGAGGCAGAACCTCTCAGGTAGAATAAAACCACTGAGACATCAAAAATCGCTGCCATTTTCCCTGCTCTGAAGACGTCAACAGACCCCTCCGGGTCTTTCCAGATGATTTAGTTGCTAAAGGGGGCAACCAGAGTTATTTTCTTTCATTTCTTTCATTTTCTTTTATCTTAAGTCTGATCTTACTTTGATAGAGACTATTTTTGTTTTTAACTTGAAAAGGCCGTGCACAGGAACTCACTCGCTCGCTGGCCGAGCTCGGAGACTTTCTTTCCAAATCCACAGCGGCGTTACCGCTGCTCATCCCTGCAGAAGAGACGAAGCCGATTTCGTTCCAAGAGCAAGAGACTTCGCTCTTTTCGGTCCAGCGCTGACCTCCGTTGCAACCACGAGACCCACCGGAGCACCGCTTAAGAGACCAGGACACTGATTTGTTTTCCAGGAATCCGCCCGTTCGCACGCATCCTGAGGTTTAACGACAGATTCACTGGACTTCCGGGAAATCCGCGCCCCACGCGCAAGCAACACCGCGGAGGTCACAGTAAGAGGCTTTATTGTCTGGGCAGAGACTAGTTTAAATACTTAGCGTGTCATTTGTTTGATTGTATGTTTGTTTGTAGATCGCTGATCTGTTTTTAGCCGTGCTACACGGCGGGCCGAGACGACACATCCGGTTCCTTTGTTTATTGTGTTTTTGAGAAGAGCGCGGTACAGAGCCGGCCCTTCCCTTTTTGCGTGTTACCGTCAGAGATATTGTGCGGAGATTTACATCTGTTAAAAGATAAATCTCACGTAACTGGACTGCCTGCTTTGCTAGTAGTTGTCTCTGACGATGTTTCCTGATCTCTCTCTCTCTCTCTCTCTCTCTCTCTCTCTCCTCCTAAACCTGTTTTTACACACGTCCCGACCTACATTTATACATTTCATGTTACATGGAGAAATCTAGATTTAACGAGCATTTATACATCTCGACGCCATTCGGCGCCAAAACCACGAGATAAGAAATCTCTTTGTCTTAAAGATCCCCTTTGTTAAGGTCAGTGACCAGCAGCCATTTTGCTTTTCGCAACGTGGCTTCACTAAAGTAACCGCCATCTTAGATGTGACGTGACTTCGTCATCGCCACGCCCCCCTTCTTTTTCTCTCTCTCTCTCTCTCTCTCGCTCTTACACACACACACACACACACACACACACACACACACACACATTGATAGACACAGACAGATACACACACACAGATACACATAGATGAATACATGTGTTTTCTAAATTGTGTTAAGCGGCTGCTGTTGTTATCTTTGAAATATGGGAATTTGTTAAAATGATGAATCATTAAATAACACTAACTGTATTTCACATGCACACACATAGACACACACACACAGAGAGACACTTTGACACAGACACACACGCATACCATGACAGACATACATAGGTAGACCCCCGGTTTTACATGTACTTTCTGAATTGTGATAAGTGCTGCTGCTGTGTTCATCTTTGAAATATCGGAGTTTGTTAAATGAAGAATCATTGAAATAACATTAACTTTATTTCCCCTTTTTAATAAATACTTTTGTAATTAAAGTATTTGTATTTCTGTGATTATTTGTGCATATGTATGTGTATACAGCTGGATTACTATAGCCTGTGTTCGAACTTAAAACCCTTCATTGTTTATTATATAATCATTAATACTAAATATTGAGATTATTAATATAACCTATATCATTGAGACTGATATTTAAAGATTGAATTGTTGGTCCCTGTAACCAGGGTGGTGCCCCGCGACAATAAGCAATGATTACAGATTTGTATTATTCTTAATTGATAATTTTATGGTTCATTAACTATTTTAACTATTATTAATGGATAACCGTATCATTTCTAATTAAATGTGTTACTATTCTTAATTTATAGCTTTATCATTTTTTGATTATTTTTAAGAAATAATTGTTATTTTAATAATCATATTTCATGATTATTAATAATTAGCCAACGTCAATTCTACTCCTACTATTGCACAACATAAATGGTGCCCCTGCGTGAGGCTATATAACTCCAGCTGTATCATAATACTGTGTACAATAATCCAGATTCATTGTCAAAGAAAGATTTTTTTTTTTTTGTTTTCAAAATTCCCCTGCACCTTTGCAACACAGGTATACTCGTGCCGTGTGTATCTGTGATTGGCTGCAGAGTGTAATCGGTGGTTGTGTATTCGCGATGCACAATAATTATAAGTAATTTCCTAAAGAGAAACATAATTCGGAAATTTATTTCTCTCTGAAATTTTTATTTGTAATCCCTTTGCACCTGTGCCAAGCAGGTATACTATTGCCTTGTGTATCCGTTGTTGGATGCTTATTGCATATTAGTGGTTGTGTCATCTCAATGCACGATAATTATAATTAATTTTCTTAAGAGGAAAACAATTATGGAAATGTATTTCTCTTTGAATTTTCGTTATTCTTAATCCTCTTTGCTAAGCAGACGTTGTGTATCACTATGGTTGGTTGCTGACTACGTTTCAGTAGTTTAGTAATTTTTTTTTTTTTTATTGGAAAATTTCTGCATGCTTTGAATTTCAAGGGACTAACTAGATTTGAGAGACTAGTTACGAGTAGACTAGTTGTTAACCAACTAGGTCTAAAGGATTGAGCCATCGAGCTATCCTACATAGCGCTACTATATAGACACAGAGTGAGGCTCACCTGTGCATCTTGTGTAGTGTTTATTAAGTTTTATTCGCTTTAACCTAAGCAAGCTTGAGCAGCCCACCAGGTGCGATTCGCAATCAGAAGATGAGTAGCATGGACCACCCTGGGGCGAGGGCTCCCTCAAGGCCAGACGACCTGTCAGAGACAGTCGCCAGTCTGAAGAATTTTATAGTGATGCTATAATTAAGTTTTTATCCGCTTTTACCTAAGCAAGCTTGAGCAGCCCACCAGGTGCTTTCGCACTCAGAAGATGAGTAGCATGGACCACCCTGGGGCGAGGGCTCCCTCAAGGCCAGACGACCTGTCAGAGACAGTCGCCAGTCTGATCAATTTTTCTAAGTGATGAAGTGAGTTAGTTGAGGGATTATGATTTAAGTTAATGCGATCCAAGGATTGAAGAACTGACCATACACCTCAACAACACCACTAGTCCGAAATTGAGTTTATCCTACGTTCTGGGTCACCTGGCACTCCTCTGCAAACAGAGGGCCACGCGACAAGCCCAAGAACATGTTGATGCGCTCAGAGTCATGCTAGCAGCATGCCTGGCGGAGCAAGAACAAAACTCCCACAATCGGTTTAGATCTCATTATATGAATACCTCTCAACAGAGAAGTTATTTTTAGCCAATGGAAACCATATCAGTACCAGGAGTATAGATATGGTGACCGAAACCCAAAATACGGGATGCATTCTGGGACAGGAGTTAATACGGAGAAGTGTGGCTGAAACAGAGAGACATTGTGCCACCTGTTCCTCCAAGCTCTTCTCAAAGACCAGACACTGATCCCCATGTGCAAAACTAAACAAAACTCCCTCTCCCCTCCACATCTGAAAAGGGGGGGGGAGAAATCCCAACTCCAAACAGAGAGACCACTCAAACCACTCACATCATCAATAGTTGCATGTCTTAGACCATCTGTCAGTAAATTGTATAACGTATGTTCAGGTAGTGAACCTTCTTAGACCTCGTTGAGTGAATCTTGAACTTATCTACCACTACGGTTGTGCAGCCCTCCCGGGTAAACTTGGCAATTTACTCTTGGCAGTGCAATTTCCTTTATCGGTAGATCTGCAGAACCTAGGAGTAGGATTCATCCTTAATTTACCGATTAGCGAACAACCGAACGTGATTCGCCGTTCTAAATGTGGTGGTTTGACAAGATAACACATGTTTACCTCAGACACCAGCACATACTCAGAATTTCCTTCTGTTTCCTTTTCTTTCATTTCACTCTTCACCGAAATTCATTTGGTATTGTAACAATAACTGCTGATAAGCATTATGTGAAATTGAAAATGTGTGCCGTGTTTTAGAATATATGTTATTTAGCCTGTCTGCCCAGACAATTACCTCTCTCTGTTTAGACTCATGCCTCGAAGACAATTATGCCTCTCTGCCTCATAATGAACTAACTTTCACTGCTTCAACTCCACTCAAGGATTACCTCTCATGGATTATAACTGGACTCTTGACCTACTTTGCCCTGGAAACCGGGGTCACAACCCAATCTCCAGACCTAAAGGGGGAATGTTGGGCCACAGTCCAGAGGCTGAACACCAGACACTGGAGCCGACGGTGAGGACAAAGGGTCGTAAAACTTTTGGAGGGAAAACATTCTCCAGCAGGCCTGAGAATCTCCCCCTGGTGGTTGGGAAATGTCCTGAAGAGCCTTCAGGACCCCCGCTGAGTTCCAAGCCCCGCCCACTGAGGTCCAACTCTGACACTCAATTGGCTTAAAGCCAGCATCATCCTATGACCAGCACCTCAAGGAGGCAGAACCTCTCAGGTAGAATAAAACCACTGAGACATCAAAAATCGCTGCCATTTTCCCTGCTCTGAAGACGTCAACAGACCCCTCCGGGTCTTTCCAGATGATTTAGTTGCTAAAGGGGGCAACCAGAGTTATTTTCTTTCATTTCTTTCATTTTCTTTTATCTTAAGTCTGATCTTACTTTGATAGAGACTATTTTTGTTTTTAACTTGAAAAGGCCGTGCACAGGAACTCACTCGCTCGCTGGCCGAGCTCGGAGACTTTCTTTCCAAATCCACAGCGGCGTTACCGCTGCTCATCCCTGCAGAAGAGACGAAGCCGATTTCGTTCCAAGAGCAAGAGACTTCGCTCTTTTCGGTCCAGCGCTGACCTCCGTTGCAACCACGAGACCCACCGGAGCACCGCTTAAGAGACCAGGACACTGATTTGTTTTCCAGGAATCCGCCCGTTCGCACGCATCCTGAGGTTTAACGACAGATTCACTGGACTTCCGGGAAATCCGCGCCCCACGCGCAAGCAACACCGCGGAGGTCACAGTAAGAGGCTTTATTGTCTGGGCAGAGACTAGTTTAAATACTTAGCGTGTCATTTGTTTGATTGTATGTTTGTTTGTAGATCGCTGATCTGTTTTTAGCCGTGCTACACGGCGGGCCGAGACGACACATCCGGTTCCTTTGTTTATTGTGTTTTTGAGAAGAGCGCGGTACAGAGCCGGCCCTTCCCTTTTTGCGTGTTACCGTCAGAGATATTGTGCGGAGATTTACATCTGTTAAAAGATAAATCTCACGTAACTGGACTGCCTGCTTTGCTAGTAGTTGTCTCTGACGATGTTTCCTGATCTCTCTCTCTCTCTCTCTCTCTCTCTCTCTCTCTCTCCTCCTAAACCTGTTTTTACACACGTCCCGACCTACATTTATACATTTCATGTTACATGGAGAAATCTAGATTTAACGAGCATTTATACATCTCGACGCCATTCGGCGCCAAAACCACGAGATAAGAAATCTCTTTGTCTTAAAGATCCCCTTTGTTAAGGTCAGTGACCAGCAGCCATTTTGCTTTTCGCAACGTGGCTTCACTAAAGTAACCGCCATCTTAGATGTGACGTGACTTCGTCATCGCCACGCCCCCCTTCTTTTTCTCTCTCTCTCTCTCTCTCTCGCTCTTACACACACACACACACACACACACACACACACACACACACATTGATAGACACAGACAGATACACACACACAGATACACATAGATGAATACATGTGTTTTCTAAATTGTGTTAAGCGGCTGCTGTTGTTATCTTTGAAATATGGGAATTTGTTAAAATGATGAATCATTAAATAACACTAACTGTATTTCACATGCACACACATAGACACACACACACAGAGAGACACTTTGACACAGACACACACGCATACCATGACAGACATACATAGGTAGACCCCCGGTTTTACATGTACTTTCTGAATTGTGATAAGTGCTGCTGCTGTGTTCATCTTTGAAATATCGGAGTTTGTTAAATGAAGAATCATTGAAATAACATTAACTTTATTTCCCCTTTTTAATAAATACTTTTGTAATTAAAGTATTTGTATTTCTGTGATTATTTGTGCATATGTATGTGTATACAGCTGGATTACTATAGCCTGTGTTCGAACTTAAAACCCTTCATTGTTTATTATATAATCATTAATACTAAATATTGAGATTATTAATATAACCTATATCATTGAGACTGATATTTAAAGATTGAATTGTTGGTCCCTGTAACCAGGGTGGTGCCCCGCGACAATAAGCAATGATTACAGATTTGTATTATTCTTAATTGATAATTTTATGGTTCATTAACTATTTTAACTATTATTAATGGATAACCGTATCATTTCTAATTAAATGTGTTACTATTCTTAATTTATAGCTTTATCATTTTTTGATTATTTTTAAGAAATAATTGTTATTTTAATAATCATATTTCATGATTATTAATAATTAGCCAACGTCAATTCTACTCCTACTATTGCACAACAGCAGTAAACCAACACACCCCTTCTTGTCAGCTGTTCTGTTGTACTGATCACACACTCACAGTCCTCCCCTTTTCTCATCAACATTAACTCCTGTCATAGGCCTCGTCCTCCCTGGTGGAAGGGAAACGTAAATGATCATTGAGCAGCTCTAAATACATGTAATCCTACAGAGCGATAATACCAAGGCTGAATAAAGAGTATGCATGAAACAGACTGTACTTAATGAAACACGCCTGAGAGATGACTGTGGGACATGTGTAATGTTGTGTAATGAGCAGAGTCGCAGTCCCTGTCATCTAAGGCAGGTTCAAACAACTGAAGACTATTTACCAGTAATTCCAATATCTACTTTTAATTTGTCACTGAATGTCTCATCGTTCATTAAAAATCCATAATACACATCATATGTGATGACACCTTGAACGCTGAATAGAAAAATGTTTTTTAAAACACACAACTCAAACTGATTACACATATTAATCTACATTTACGGTGTATGTATCTATACTTATAGATAGTACAGTGTTGGTATGTATCTATATTTATAGTATATAAAGTGTTAATACTACATTTACAATATGTAGAGCATTAATGTACGTATATCTACATTTACAATATGTACAGTGTTTAACCTCATCACGTCCCGGAAACACAAATAAAAACACAGTAAAAGTGACAGGTATCAAACTGAAAATGTCTTTCTCTTGTCCTGACCTGCATTAATACATATTTTACACCCTGTTTCTCAACACTTTGCTTTGTTTCCTTGCTGTTTTGTTTTGTTTGACGTCTTTTCTCTGTCACTTTTAAATCTCTTGATCTTTCTGTGTGTTGCCATCTTTTCATCTCTGCGTTTTCTTTTATCAGGTATAAACCACATTTTCATCTCAGTATTTATACATGTAGAACATTTCCTCTTTCAAGGCTTTTGTTAAAACCCAGACACAGTAAAATCAATTTACACTGTTACTGTTTCTTGCTTTTGTTCCTTAATTCATGCATCTCTTTCTCTCTTCCCTGCTCTGGGCGATAGGGACGGTGGATTGAGCTGCTTCCAGAAGAGTGGGGAGAGAACACGGAGTCTAACAATGTAGTGAACCTGACAAGAGTCTGAAAAAGAAAATGTCTCCATTGTTTCTGACTCTTGAGAGAAAAAGAATCAGGCTGTGGGTCCAGATTCGTCATAATCAACACACGTCTCATCCTCTGATCTAAGTGAAATGACAGATTGTTAAAACTCGTACAGAAGGATTTGAACTGGTTATGAAACAGTCTTATTTCAATATCGCTGCCTTATTTATGACCTACAGCAGCAAATGAGACAATCATAGAGAGCACTTCTGGATTCTCACGGGTAATCTTTGTTCGAGCTTAACCCAATGCAATTGAAGTCAATGGTGAGTCCTGCCACAGTGGTAAAAAAAAAAAACACACATACAAACTTCTTGTCTAGTGTCATCCAAGTTTCCAGAAGCTCCAACATTTAAATTCCACTTGAAACCAGTAAATTTACACCAAGTTTTCAGCCTAAATTTCCGCTGATATCTTTCGACGAGGTGCATTCGGGGACCATCGGAAATGCTATTGTCCATTGGCTTGGCCACTTCTGCTGGACTTTTAGCCTTAAACACGGTGTAAATGACCTAGTTTTCGAGTCACCACAAGAGCAGCATGGAGGTTTGTTATGTTTTTATGTTGTATTATTACGTCTGAGGCTAGGTCAATAATGTCTTCAATTGTATTGGATTTGGCTGCATCCTTGTTTACCCCTGAAACTCCAAAAGAGTTTGTCCACTAAAAAACTTGACCCCCCCCCCCCACACACACAAACACACCATTAATACTCAATCGTTATGTTAAATCAGTTCTATATGGTTCGTGCGCCCAGGATTCACTCTCTCAGTCTGCATTTGGAGCAGAGAGACATGTCTGAGATAAGCATGTAAACTGATGCTGTCTTTCATGTTATATTACTCCAGTCCGGACTGAGGTTTTTACGACAGGCGATAGTGGAAGCAGTACCGCTTTTGTCCACAGAGGTGCTAAATTATACCAAAATAAAAAGTACCTTGTCAGAGCTCGAAAGAAAATTATCTTGATTAAATGAAAAGAAAAAAGTTTCAGGATGTGTGCAGGGTTGAGAATCCAATGAGATATGTCACAGCTGTTAGTTTGCTGCAGAGTGTAGAAGTGTCACGTGGATATAAATTCGCGCCATTTTTTCTTTTATTCAATAGTTCTTGCCAATAATGTGAGACATCTCACACAGATGCATTTATTAGTCCCAAACACATGCACAGACACACTCATGCAGGTGGGGAAATTTAACTTCTGCTTTTGACCCATCTGGTGCAGGACACACAGAGCAGGGAGCGACCATGTACGGTGCTCGGGGAGCAGATGTTGGGGGGTAAGGTGCCTTGCTCAGGGGCACTAGAAAGGGTAGGGAGACTCTTGGATTTTTTGGACAGATCAATCCAGGTTCGTCTTTTGTTGTCTCTCCATGGAGTCGAACCAGAGACGAACCAAAGACCTTCTCTGCCCAAAGTCCAAGTTTCTGCCACTAGACCACCGCCTCTCATCAGTGATCTGATCTGGTATTTGATCTATATTAAGTCAATATTCCTGTAGATTGAATAATGATAACAATCCCATTAGGAAACTGTTTAACCAGATCAAATCCTCAGTCATCTCCTAGAGCACGTATCTCTCATAGCTGTCGCCATGGTGATGATTGGAATGTCTGTAATCTAAGTGGATCCCACTTTATACCTACGCCCAGTTTCTAGCAGCCAAACACACTCAGAGTATATGCTGATCTTTCCCTCTTTTCTCTTGATGTTTGTTTCCAAACAGAAATGCAGCATGAAATGACTCGGAGTGGAGCCACTGAATCCATGTGTTTGTCATAATCACTGGCTGGAACACTGAAGAGGGAACGGCTCTTCTCACTGAGAGACATGCACTTCTGTATCAAAAGGCTGGATGTAGTGAATCAGAGATAAATGTGCTCCTACACACATTATGCCACAGTGTTGATTCATGTGTCCATATGTGTATTTATACGTATTATTGGTCAAGAAAAGTCTCTGTTTTATCTGAAGTTTCATCCACAAATGTCTGCATGTGTGAGTTTAACCTTTTATTGTCTATATTTTATAAGGCCCCTGCTCAAAGATAGCATGTTTAAGATGAACAGATTATATCTCTGCAACGACAGGGTCTATATGAATAAGGATGTACGTATACAAGGGCCACACTAGTGAGATCCCAGCAGAGGTGGAAGCTCCAGTACAGATGTTACTCGGTCAGAGTAAATTAATATGGGGCACAACATAAATGCAATACAATTTTAGAATGAAAATCCTTAAAAAAAAATCATAGTCCAAAACCTTATTAGTAAACACTCTTTAGTGTGTAGAGATGTGTTTAGTTGTAATCTCCAAATGGCTGTTCTGGCACAATCTCTGCCATTTAAGGTTTCTCCCTATAAAACTCATTCATTTTCACTAACATGTCTCTCTAGTTGTCCATTTCATTAAAATACTTGTTTATAAGAAAATACTGTAACAAACTCAGATAAGTGATGTATTTACAGCAGCGTAGTGGGAGACGAGCTCAGTCACACAACACATAATCGTTGTACAATAAATCCGCAATCCATTGGTCAATTTAAATGATTGATAAAATTTCACAAATAGCAGAGTCATGTGACATAACGTTGAGCCGAATAAGAGTCAGATCCCTAACATCAGGTTGTCTTTTTAAAATAGCATGGCATTGAGTAGAGCAGCCAAGGCCTAAAAGTCCCATTAATCCAATCAAGCTACAGCAACGTGCATAACTGATATCAGTCCCCTAAATGTGCCTGCCCCCCCAAAGTCTCTGAATAAATTCTTCATGCGAAAAAGGTACAAATAATAAGTTAATATAGGTGGAAAAAAAACAACTCCTGAATCCAGTGGCTGTCTCATCCTCATCTGCTACTAAATTGATTCTGTTCGGTTCTTACCTGGCACTGCCGTCCCGTTTTATCAATCAAAAACACAAACAAACCAACCAACATAACCTCTTGGCAGAGGTGATGATATAAATCATGTATCTTTGTTAAGTCTGAAGAAGCTGAAGGAATTTAAAGTTGTCACGACCAATTAAGCCTCCATCACTGACTGTTCCAGCCTTGTCTCTCACCTCTGGGACATATTATGGCTCTTTGCGCCCCCACTGTTCCCATCACAGCCTCTCCTGCTGTGACAAGCTGCTCCCTGTCCCTGGTTCATGACAGCCACCGGCCTCAGTCATGAAAATCTTTATAGCAGCCAGCTGAGTCACCTCTGGCAGTGTGTCTTTTGCTGTGTGGCTTTATAACTTTGGCAGTGGGAAACTAGCAGATTGTTTCCAAACAGTGAAGGAAATCCAGGAGAAAACAGATGAACCTATCAAACCTAAAATCACTGTCAGCAGCCTTGATCTACACCAACATCATGTTCACTCACAGATGAAGCAGCAACAGACTGAGAGTTTGACACAAAGTTCGTAAAGTTTAGTTTGGATCAAAATCAGAAGATGAATGTCAACCTGATGATTAAATCAATGATGTTGCAGCTCTGATTTGCGATGTCGGCTAAATATTGTCAAGGTTCCTTCAACTCACATGATACAATTCATACCAGATCACAACACTGTCCACCATGTGAACAGTCTGCTCTGTAATGACCAGCATGGTTCTAAAGTAAATACAACTTCTTCTGGATAAACACAACTCACACAGCAATTTTCACTTTTCTCCTCTGTCCTCTTTTGCACCTCTCTCTGTTTTCAATGGATGAGTCGGACATAAAAAGCAACATGGGGACGCAGCACAATTGGATTCCTGCACAGACACAATATCCAGCACATCATTCATCTCCATAAACAGATTCTGAATATGAGTATGCAATCTGTCGGCGAGGGACTGTGAATCCTTTGGTATTCGTGTGGGCATCATGTTCCAGCAGGCTTTGGTGGCCTGCAGGTAACAAGTCAGTGGGCAGAGCAGAAGAGGTGGAACACATTGACCCACGTGCATCAGCTCTTTATCTACAGTCGTCAATAGTCTATAGTTGTCTGGAACTAAAACATGGACAAAAGGTTTCACTGTTATAGTTTTGTGTGGAAAAATGTTCAAATTGTTTAATAATACAAACTTGAATTATAAACAGTAGATGGAGAATGAAAGACAGATCCCCAAATTATTGGCCATTGCCCCAAGAGGCTATTTCTTCATTGTAACCCCCCCCCCCCATGGCTAACTTCCTATCTTGCCATGTTAAAGTAGGAGAAAAAAAACAATCCCGGAACTGCCCATTTATTCAAATCCACTCATCAACACACAATGCGTTCTTCCTCGGGTCATGCCTCACCCCTCCACAAAATGTAGTTTTGCGTAATCCTTCTAACTAACAAACAAAAACACAAACAAATGCCAATGAAAACCTAAGCTCCTTGGCAAAGGTAACCAGAGCTCATCACTGTCTCTCCTGTTCACTGTCACAGGAGGATTAACTCTACACTCACACCAGAGAACACTGGTTACAGTTTAATGCTTTATGAAGCACAGCAGACGAAGACTCCATGTCGGCTCCTCTGCCAGTGTTTCCAAAACAAGCAACCTGTGGGAAATGTAATGAGGTGCTGACACCTTGACGAGCTGTTCATTCACTTCTCAAATTAACGATATTTATAATGTAATATTACGACTTTATTCTCATAAATGTAGGACTATTTTCTTGTTATATTTTGAATGTATTCTAAAAATGTATTCATATTTGTCTCATAATTGTAAAGTTTCCGACCTTTTCTCACTATATAATGACTTTACTCTCCCAATCTATAAACCCTAAAGACCCTAATAGTCCGTCATATAAAGACGTGTAAAAATGCCAGTAGGCGCTTCTAGACTTTAGCTTAGAAATAAAAACTTTGCAAACAACCAGCGCGTGATCTGTAAAACCCACTGGGAGTATACTGCACTTTCTGAAGATGCTAAAATGATGTTTAAAACAATAAAACCGGTCCAACCTCGCCATGGAAATGAGATTCCCTCTGCAATGAGTCCAGGTGTATTGTCTCTTACTGTCATTCATCCTTCTCCACACATCACACAGATCGTGGGCCTGCAGCAGCTGCCTCAGTGCACTCTGTGAAGCTCTGTTGGGCTCCAGGTGGTTCCTGTCTAAAACATCATCTTCTGTACAATTAAAATCACCTCCTAGAAATAAAAAATCATCAACTTTTACTTTGCTTACCGCCGTGTCTAAAACCCTTAAAAACAGACTCTCTCAGGTCCTGAGACCGGAGCATACACATTTATAAAAACAAAATAAAACTCCTCGACCTTTGCCCTCACCACCACTAGTCTGCCCTCCACCACCTCCTCTACTTCTAAAGACTCCGGTGCGAAGCTCCTGGAGAAGATGATGCCCACCCCCACACTGGTTGTGCTTAGGTGGCTCAGGACCACCTGCCCCTCCCACTCTCTTTTCCAGTCGTTCTCATTATTAGTGTCACTATGTGTTTCCTGTAGGAACATCACTTCAGTCCCTTTCAGCTTTAATTGCTGGAACATCAGAGACCTCTTCACAAACATCTCTGGCTCCAATAACGTTCAAAGAACTGATGTTTAAAAGACTCATTTTGAAAAATATAAAAAACCCACAAATAAACAGGACTGATTTGTAATCAGGATGCACTTTATTCATCATCATCATCATCATCATTGTTTTTATCCTGTCTATTTTTCTGAACAATTTTCTTGAGTCTGTATATCTCCTGGTCAGTGAAACCTCCTCTGCCTTTGCTGCTCATGTGCAGCCGGGCAGAGTTTGAAAACTGCTCCTTATCAGAGAAATAATCCTCTAATTTCAAACCCTTCATGTTCTTTGTTTTTTGGAGAAACACTTTCCTCTTCCCCGCACTGTAGCTTCTTGAGCTCTTCTGGCTTCCTGTCTTGAAGTCGGAGGATTCACTGTCAGCAGAGTCGGTCTCCATGTTAGACTCAGACTCTGCTGCTCCTCTCCCTCCTTTCTTCACTGTCCCTTTCTTGGTTTTGGAGGTTCCACTGTCGCTCCTGGTTTTTCTTTTAAGACGAGGAACTTTAAGCGCCTCCTCGTCCCTCTCCATGTCAATATCACTTACTTGGCCTGTCTCCTCCTGTCTTTCCTCACTCACCTGATCTGCCTGTTGGACCACCTCTGTCCCCTCTTGTCTTTCCTTGCTCACCTGCTCTGCCTGTTGGACCACCACTGTCCCCTCCTGTCTTTCCTTGCTCACCTGCTCTGCCTGTTGGACCACCTCTGTCCCGTCTTGTCCCTCCTCACTCTGTAACAATTCGCCCTGTTTAAAACCCCAGGGGAAAATTACTACGCATTATTTTCAAGGCACAAGTGGATTAGTCCCGCTGCGTACGGCGCGCGCCGCCTGCCCAACTTTTTAACAAACGAATACTCCCTGGTTAGACCAATATTCCTGACATAGGTCCCACCACACATAAAGTAATATATATATAAACGAAATAAAGCAAGACAAGTTGCGTACGATTATCTGTATTTACCAAACAACAACACCCCACATATCACTTCGACACGTCCCCGCAAACAAAGTCGCACATGAAAACATAAACACGCTATTTATACAAAACCCAAACATCAATATATCCCCCACCCCCGGATCATACATAACCCGCAAACAATCAATACTTCCCCACCCCAAGTTCATCACATAATCCTGAAGCGACGTCCCCCCAAACAAAAGATAAGCAGGTGTGGCGTGGTGAGTTGTCGCAAACCGTCCCAACAGTGTCCACGATGTCCTCACCCCTTCCAGGAGCCCAGAAAATGTTCAATTCTTGCCGTAATCCCTTAAAAGTCTCTCAGGCAATAATCCCGCTTCTTCAGGAAATCACATGAAGGTTTTAGGTCGCCGATCCCTCGAACCTCTGGTCGCTCCGCCAACCCACACCAAAAACAAAAAGAAACCCCTCGGGACGTCACTTCCCCCATATTTATCCTATTTGCCGTTACAGAAACCCAAATGTACATCATAACCCATATAATTAACAAATACATACAAAGATCCCTTCCCTCATCCTAATTTAAAGGCTACTGACTCATGAAATATGTACATTGTGTTGATACATAAAGTGCACTTAGGTGACCTTTACATTCCCCCCCCCAGCCAACGGCTTATCGGGACCATAGTAGGGTTTCAGGTCAACCACATTTATATTGTCCACCTTCATTTGTCAGACAACCAACGAACTCTGTAATTTACAGGACCCAACCTTTTCTCTACCCTTACAGGCCCTGACCATCTGGGTGCAAATTTGGCAGAGAATTTAGCTGAAGCTTTAGACAAAGGATGTGCCCTAACCCAGACCAGATCCCCGACAGAAAAGTGTACATCTTTACGTCGTGCATTATAATATCTGGCTTGTCTGGCTTTGGCCACCCCAACATGTCTTCCAACCTCTTCCAGCAATTGTGTGTGTGAGTGTAGGATGTGGTAAGCTGATGTGCTAGGTGCGGGGCTTGGTGTATGAGACGCTCCAGTGGTCCTTTTAGGGTGCGACCAAGAGCTAACAATGCAGGGGTCACCCCAGTGGTCTTGTGAACTGCTGTCATGATGGTAGTTCCCCACAAAAGAGGCGATCATTGTTTTCAATGTTCTATTGACCCTCTCTGTCAGATTAGTCTGTGGGTGGTAGGCCGTAATGAGCTTATGAGTTATGCCCCACGACTGACAGAGGCTAGCCATCAGCTGGCTTGTGAATTGGGGGCCTCTGTCTGACACCAGGTACTTAGGAACCCCCCAGCGTGTGAAAATGTCATTTTTAAGGACCTGACAGACTTTTGGCGTCTTCGCATCCTTCAGGGCGAAAAGCTCCACCCATTTGGTGTAATAGTCCACGATAACCATTAGCACCGAATTCCGGGATTTGCTTAATGGTAGGGGTCCCATGAAATCTACTCCAATCATTTCACCTGGAACCTTGACCTCTGTGGATTAGAGTTGTCCAGCCGGTTTCTCGTTGAACGGCTTATATTGCTGGCATACCGTACAGTCTCGGACATGGCTCCACACATCTTTGCGGACCTTTGGCCACCACGCCACCTCCAGGATTTTCAGGAGGGTTTTCATCCTCCCCAGATGCCCTCCAAAAGGACTGTCGTGAAAATACGCCAGAAACTCAGGAACCAGTGCAGCGGGTAATTAAATCCCCCATACTTGGAAGGCAAGCCTCGGTACAGCACTCCTTGTTGGAATTCATAGTGAATGCGTTCCGGCGTGGGCTGCTCGATGGAAAGGCCAAGCTCTTTACAAAGTATGTCGGTTTGCTGGGCACTTTCAATATCCTTAAGAGAGCTGGGTAAGGCAGACCAGTATGATTTTGTATCTGCAACACAAACGTTCCCTTCTGATACTGGAGGTGCCCGGGATAGAGCATCGGGGACAACATTACAGCAACCCTTTTTTATAGTTGACTCTGAATGAGTACGGCTGGAGCCACAGAGTCCATCTGGTCAGGCGAGAAGACGTCTTAGGGCAGTTAAAGGCCCAGGTTAGCGCGCTGTGGTCTGTGAATACTTGGAACGTCTCCCCTTCTAGGTAATGTCGCCATTTCTCCACTGCCCAGACGACAGCTAGGCACTCCTTCTCCGAGGTGGAGTATCTCAGTTCCGCCCCCTGCAGTGTTCTTGAGGCAAAAGCTATAACCTTTTCCTCTCCGTCAATAGTCTGCATCAGGACGGCCCCGAGTCCCACGTCACTGGCGTCACAGTGAACCTGAAAGCCAAGGAGCGGCTGAGGCTGAGCCAACACTGGTGGTGATTGCAACATACTTTTGAGATGTTCAAAGGCGACTTGACATTGCTCAGACCACTCCCACAATACTCCCTTCCTCTTGAGGTTATTCAACGGAGCTACAATGTCCGCCATCCTAGGTAGAAGCTTGTGGTACCAGCCCACTAATCCAAGGAATCTTTGGAGACTCTTCAAGTCTGTGGGCGCTGGATAGGCTGATATGGCCACAATCTTCGCTCGGTCTACGGCTACCCCCTCCCCTGATACTATATGCCCCAAAAATGTTAACTTAGTCTGAAGAAGATGGCATTTCTTTACATTGAGTGTTAGGTTGGCCTCATGCAGCTTTTGGAAGACTTCATCCAAGTCTTGGAAAAAATTATGATGTCATCTATATATACGAAACTGATTTTTCCCTTTAATTCCCCCAGAACAGTCTCCATCAATCGCTGAAAAGTGGCACCTGCGTTCCGCAGTCCAAATGGCATAACCCTAAACTGGAAGAGGCCTAGATGGGTGGTCACGGCGGTCTTCCTCTTGCTTTCTTCGTCCATGGCCACCTGCCAGTAACCACTCTGAAGAACCAGTGAGCCAGAATTTCGTGCACCAACGGCATTGGATATGCATCGTGATGCGTTTTGGCGTTGAGGCCTCTATAATCCACACAAAAACGGGGTGGTCCATCCTTCCTTGGGACTAAGACCACTGGAGAGGCCCAGGCAGAGGAGGAAGGCTCACACACCATCTCTGAGCATCTTCTTAACCTGCTCCTCGATGACTGCTTGCTGATGTATTGATGCTCTATAGGCATGATTTTGTGCTTTACGATCTCAGTTGCCCCTGTGGACTCTGTCCACAGGGGCCCTGTGGACTCTGCTGCAGAAACGGTAGACCATTTCTGCAGCAGTGGTCTAACCACCTCCGGTTGAGCCTCTAAGAGAGGCAGCCTTGGCTGCTCGATGCTAGCCACTTCAAATACCGCCATGTAGAAATTGATTACTGAGCCTTGAAACCCCCACTGCAATGCATCCCGGGTTTTCGTTAGAAACTTGTGCTCTTTCCCCCCCGGCATAACATACTTCCTCAGGTGAGGCATTAAGACTATTTGGCTTGCACACATAATGTCTAACCCCAGCAGTAGAGGCATGTACAGCTGATCATCACTTAGTTTATGTACACTGATGGAGATGTGAGTGTCATGGAGGGTGAGGAGCAGGTTAATTTTCCCTAGAGCCTTACTCTCGTGTCCATTGGCCATAACGAACCTCGGGACTTCACTCACATTCAGATGCTCTCCAGCCCTCCTTAGGTTTTCCCATAGGGTTCTGTTCATCAATGAGTATGTGCAGCCTGAGTCCAGGACGGCATCTCCGTGTGATCCTCTGATCCTTATTGGTACCACCAGGAGGGCTGGAATGCCCAGAACCGAAGCCACATCTGCACCATGTCCACGGCCCTGCCCATGTTCAGGTTTCCTGCTGGATTTTTTGCTAGAACGGTCTGAAGAGTTGGTCTGCTGTACGCGGTTCCAATAGTCTTTGGAGTTGCTCCAGTCTTTCTCTATCAAAGAACCCACCTTAACCAGCTGGTCGACCGTGGACACAATGCCACGTAGGCCACTGGCCAGCCTCGGATTACATGATCTGAGGATACGCCTCACAACCTCCTCCTCGGCCATATCGGGACTCCACTTCAGGCAGAGTGCCCTGTGATCATAAGCAAAGTCCCTCAGGCACTGATTGGGTGATTGCACACTAGAACGGAGCTGCTCCTCAATCTCCGACTGGTAATCAGTGGGCAAGAAAGCTTCAAGGAATGCATTTTTGAACATCTCCCAATTAGCTATTTTGCTGCGGGCGGCTAACCACCAGCTCCATGCTGGTCCTTTTAAAACGGCGTTGAGGGTGCCCAAAAACTAAAAATCACTCAGTGGTATTAGAGTAAGAAAGTTCTCACACTGTTCGATGAAATCAGTGACATCAGCTGAACTCCTCGAGTCACCAAACTTGGGAAACTCCATTCTAATAGGTGGTTTAGCTGAAGCTGCGGCCAAGGTCGGGAGTGAACCATCTCTCACAAATGTTGGGCGGCCGGCAGACAAGACCACAGCAGGAGTGGAGGAACTAACAGGCTTCCATGAAGACCGGTTTTTGTTGATGATCTTCTTAAGTTCTTCTTCCCACCGTTTATCCCTCCGCTGAAGGCAGGATACCAGAGCTTGATCAAATCTCTGTAGCCTCGTGTCAATGTACTCCTTCGCCTCTTTAGCCACCGTATCAATTGGTGCTCTGAGCCCCTCCTCTCGATTGAGTGTACTATCGGCTGCTTCCTTAAACCGGTTCTCAAAAGACTAAATTTTTAACTGTAAGTTCTGCAGATGTTCCGCCACTCCAATGGCCCCATTATCACTATCATCTGATTGATGTTGATCCTCATCCTGGGGGTCAAGATACATAGATTCGAGCAGGCTGGTTACCTCACTGAGGCCAATGCGGTTGTGTCTACAGGTAACATGCCGATAAGTGTCCTCTTCAGCAGGGGAAGGAATATTTTGAGCCAAATCCATGAGGGGCAGTGAGCTCTCTTCAGGTGCATCAACACACCTGGGTGACCCCTGCTGCCTTATAGTCGCCATTTTAATTGTAAAGGGAAGCTAAGCTCCCAGGAAAACGTGTGCACAATGTTGCGGTATTAGTTAATAAAAGGCTGTATTCACTGCACTGTAGTTGCAATATATATGTATGTATATATATATATATATATATATATATGTAGGCAGGCCAGGTTTGCATCGCTACCCCTGCTCTGATCCTGATCTTCCTACAACTCACCGGAACCTCCTTCGGGATCCCCCCTGTCCCTTCCTCATTCAACTGACCCTCCTTTGGGATCTCCCCTGTCCCCTCCTCATTCACCTGAACCTCCTGTTGGACTCCACTTGTTCCCTCATGTCTCTCCTCACTCACCTGACGCTCCGGCTGAACCCCCCCTGTCCCCTCCTGTTGTTCCTGAGTGTCAGCTGTTTTATTTCGCTGAGGACACCCTTTTGCCTGGTGTCCTTCTTTTCCACAGCTGAAACACTTTGTGTTGTTTGAAGACACAAAAATCACATAATCAAACTCCTCCACCCTGATCTTTAACACCAGGTTCAGATCCTCAGTCCGTTATTAAAAATCATAAACAGATGTCTTCTGTGGGACACCACGTGTTTTAACAGCGGGGACTTGCATCCTGAGGACACTTTCTTAATCTGAGACACGATTTTACCGTGTCTCGCTAATTCTCTCAACAACGTCTCATCTCTTATGAACGGAGGGACGTTGGACAGAGTCACTTTTACCGCCGGTGTGGCGAGGGGCAGAACAGACACAAACGTATCGTTCACTTCAATCCCGTTCGCCACCACCGTGTTCACCTTCTCTACGCTGTCCAGAAAAATGACAACCGCGTTGTTCATCCTCGCAGCGGACTTCACGCTGCTGTTACCGACTACCCTCCCCACGGCCAGAATACACTCCTCCACGGGAAAGCCGTAGCGATCTTGATACCGTGCTTCCGGGTTAACCTGGCGAGGTCCATGGCGTTTAGCACGCCGGCCCGCGGCCGACTGCAAACACTCACACACACACACACACACACACACCACCTAACACCTCCTCCGTGTACACCGTAACACCACCAACACTATAACCATCAATACACTATATAACTATAATCAGAATAATCAATAAAGATATCAAAATCGCACAAACCGCTCATTTGCCGCCACCACTCTCAACTCGCACGCACTACACATCACACTCAGAGAGAGAGAGAGAGAGAGAGAGAGAGATTTTTCACAAACACTTTATTAACATATTTTTCATTTTACAAAACAGTTGTTTACAGCATTTATTCAATAAAAAAAAAAAAAGTGCTGCTGTTAAAAAACCTCCATCTGTTAAAAAGTGTGGAAAGGACAGCTCATTGTTGGTGACGGTGCAGAGGATGTCATTAAAACACCAAATTCTTTTAAAAGACTCGAGATCAGATATCATCGTGTAAAAACCGAACTCGAGTCTGAGTCTGGCCCGGAGGTTTACCACCCACACCGCCCCCGCTTCCTGCCCGTTCCTGTTCTCTAGCCTGTTTTTTCTACTAATGTAAATGGCCATCTTGGCCTCACCTGAGAGGTGTTTCAGGAGCTGCCACTTATCTTTATCTGTTTTGTTGTAGGCAGCTCCCATGATAAAAACCTTCTCAGTAAAAGTGACGTTAAAATCACTAAAAACCTCAGTTAAAAGAGCGAAGAAACTTGTCTCTTGCACTCAGTAAAAACGTGATAAATAGTCTCACGTAGGTCGCAAAAAGGACACTTGCTTAAA
Source organism: Platichthys flesus (assembly GCF_949316205.1). Taxonomy (NCBI): domain Eukaryota; kingdom Metazoa; phylum Chordata; class Actinopteri; order Pleuronectiformes; family Pleuronectidae; genus Platichthys; species Platichthys flesus. The sequence goes on along the minus strand of NC_084948.1, from coordinate 4,505,208 downwards.
AGGGTGGGATTAAGAATAGAAATAAAAGCGTTGGAAGCGACGGCGCCGTGTAAAATTCCTCACTGGAGGTCGCCTGTTATTTTCTTGAGGGGAGGTTTGTATAAAATCCTCCACTGCGGGCAGGGTCCATTCTCCCCCCACCTCCGTGACCACACAGTGGGGGGGTCTGTTGCTCAGTCCGGTCTGGTGGATGCTTTTCACACAGTTCCTGTAAAGTGTCTCTTTGTCCATTTTGTATAACGTTAGTTTGTGTGTGTTTATTTCAGTTAGTAGGGGGCCGGCCTTTTCTCCCAGGCCTGGGCTCAGGATAATTTCTGGGTAGGGGTCTGCAGTCTCTGGTGTGGTTTCCCCCGTCTGGTAGGCCCTCAGGAGGTCCTTTTCCTGGATGGAGAGCCTCTGGGTCCAGAGCTCCAGGATTCTCTGGGCCATCCGGGTAGACTGCAGCCCCAGCAGGGAGCCCAGGGCCAGGGTGTTGTTGAGTGCCGGCCCCACTGCATCCACCAGCTGCTGTAGGGTCACTGTTCCAGACCGGGTCAGTGCCGCCATAAGACCGGGTGTTGACGTGCCGTTGACGTCCAGTCTGGCTCCATTCACAAGTGGTTCTCTCAACAACCAGTACAGAGAGTCTGCTTTTTGGCACCTTTTTTTGTTAAAAAGGGCCCATGATTTAAAAACACCTTGATAAAAAGGAGGCAACCCACTTAGTTTTAATAATTTAGAATCTGTTAAAAACAGAGCATCATCCAACCCCAGGTTATTGGCACGCCTAAGGATGCTGCTGGCCACATCTCTCCACACCAGATCTGCTGGACCTGTGAGGTACTTTTTAATGAATTGAAGTCTAAAAGTTGCAGTCAGGCTGGCCAGGTGGACCCTGTGGCACCCAGTGTAGACCCCCCCAGAAAAAATCCACCATTTTCTTTTATAAATTGGAAAGCAAGCCAGGGGGGGTTCCACACACATTAGGTGGTGCCACAGTTGGGATGCCACAAGATTATTTAAAACCAGTACCCTTCCTCTAAAAGAAATTTTTGGGAGCCGCCATTTCCATTTTAACAGTTTGTTTTCTATTTTTTCTGTGAAGTTCTCCCAGTTCTTCTTATGTATATCGTTGTTTCCTAAAAACACCCCGAGGTACTTTATGCCCTCCCTCTTCCATTTCAGTTTTTGGGGGAGAACTGGGAGACCGCCGGGCCACTCCCCGACCGTGAGGGCTTCGCTTTTTTCCAATTGACCCTCGCGGCCGATGCCATGCTAAAATCATTTAAGATTTTGGCTAAAACATCTACATCCGTCTGGTCTTTAATAAAGACAATAAGGTCGTCGGCATAAGCCGATAAAATCATGTTGCCACTAAAACCAGGATAAAACACACCTTGAATGCTAGAACGTATTCTGCGGAGGAGAGGTTCCAGGGAGAGTGCGTAGAGCATCCCCGACAGAGCACAGCCCTGCCTGACCCCTCTACCTACCCTGAAAGGAGCACTCAGACTGCTGTTGATCTTTAACACGCTCTCAACGTCACAGTACAGCACCTTGATCTTAGCTATGAAGCCAGCGCTGAACCCAAACTTCCCCATTACTTGCCACAGAAAGCTGTGTTCAACGCGGTCAAAAGCTTTTTCTTGGTCTAGGGAAATCAAGCCTATATCTACATCGAATGAACTGGCAGGTCCGCCATGGACCTGCCGGGCACGCAGTAGGTCTGGTCCCTGTGAATGACCTGCTCCATAGCCTTCCCCAGCCTGGAAGCCAGTGTTTTGGACAGAAGTTTATAATCCACACAGAGCAATGACACAGGGCGCCAGTTCTTGATGTCCTGCAGGTTGCCCTTCTTCGGGAGCAGTGTGAGGACCGCCCTCCTGCAGGACACTGGCATGGAGCCAGACGCCAGACACTCATTAAAAACCTGTAAAAGATCGTGTGATAAAATGCCCCAGTAAGCTTTATAAAACTCCGGGGTCAGTCCGTCAATGCCAGGAGCCCACTGTGCCTGCATGCCCTGCAGGGCGGTCAGCAGCTCCTGCATCCGGAGGGGGGCAGCGAGCTGTGAGTTGCACTCCTCCGAGATCTGATGTAGTTCTGTACAGAACTCCTCCCGGCCTGTGTTTTTTTCCTCAGAAGAGTACAGCGCTTGATAAAAACTCACAGCCCGCTCTCTTATCTGGCGTGGCTTCATCAGCTCTTCCCCTGTGTCTGAGAGCAAGGTGTGGATAACTCTGCTCTGCTCTGTTCTTTTTCTCCAGACTGAAGAAGTAGCTAGTTGGAGCATCCATTTAAGCAATGTTCAGGAACCGAGACCTGACTAACGCGCCCTGTAGGCTCTGCGTGGTTGCGGTCTAAAACCGCATCTTCAGTGCAGTTAAAATCCCCACCCAAGAATAAAAAATCCTCCATGGCACAATCATTAAGAATCTCACTTATTTTCAGTAAAAAGGGCTTCCTCTCTGCACCGGTTGCTGGAGCATAAACGTTAATAAAAACAGCAGTAAAATGGTCGAACTGAGCTTTGGCTAAAAGAAGCCTCCCCTGGATCACATGTTTGACCTCCAGCGAGTTCGGTTTAAAAGCCGTGGAGAAGAGGAAGCCCACTCCTGCGCTCAGGGAAGTGTTGTGACTTAAAATTGGCTCCCCTCCCCACTCCCTCCTCCAGTCAGACTCATTGTTAAAATCACTGTGCGTTTCTTGTAAAAACATGACAGAATTTTTTTTCATTTTCATGGTTTCATAAATACAGGTTCTTTTCTTTTGATCTCTTGCACCGTTCACGTTTAAAACCCCAACTTTAAAAACATCCATGTTGTTTAAAAATGTTAGAAACAAAAACAGAAAACAATAAATTAATTAAAACAACCATTGCTGTCCTTTCCATCACTGCTCAGTTGTTTCTTTGCTCTGAGCACCAGTTTTTTTAACCTAAAAACTTCCTGGTCTGTGAGGCCAGACTCCTCCCTCTGGCTCATGTGGAATCTGGCCGAGGAAATAAAAAGACCGAGATCTGGGAAGTGCTCCTCAAGTTTCAGTTGCAGATTTTTTGTGTGATGTAAAAACGATTTAAATTTATCTACACTAAGGGTTTTCTTTTTTTGACTGCTGATAAAAGGCGGAAAGTCGCTGCTATCAGACACACACTCACTTTCACTCACATCACTCTCCATTTGTACTTTACTGTTTTTTGCTTCATTTAAAACTGTCCTAGCTGACCTCCTACGTTTTACTGTTTTCTTTTCTTTTATTGCTTCTTCCTCCATCTCCTCCTCCTCCACCTGCTCACTCCACACCATCCTGCCCCCAGCTGCTTCTCCTCTCCTTCCACTGTCTCCTCCCTCCTGCTCAACGCTTTTTTCTTCACCCGTGACCTCCTCCACCTGTTTGCTAACCACACCACCCTCTTCCTCCCCTTTATCTCCCACCTCCTTCTCCTCTACCTCACACACAACCTCCTCCACCACAACTTCCTCCACCAACACATCCCCCCAACACCCGGTGTATTAACAAAACTCACCCCTCGTGATGGCTCGGTCACAGCCTCGGTTTCCGCGGAGATGTAGGAGGAGATAACTGTGGCGCAGCAACCGGGTGGCCAGATGTGGTGGCCAGCTCCCCGGAGGGACCGGCCAGCCCGGCAGCGGGTCCCTGCCGCTCCGGTACAGGAGGAGCCGCGGGGGCTCCCGCCCCAGCGCTCGTAGCCGCATCAGGACCGGGCGGAGCCGGGTCACTCCGCTTCGGACAGGCTCTCACCGTGTCTCCCTTCTCCCAGCACCCGAAACACTTCATCACTGATGAAGTGGCGAAAATCACATAGTCGTAATCATCTACTTTAACATGGAAGCAGAGGTTGAGCTCCTCGTTCCGGTTGTTAAGTATCATATAGAGCTGTCTGCGGTGGGACACTACGTGCTTCAGTAATGGAGACTTACATCCAGACAACAACTTCCGTATCGGGGACGCTACCTTCCCGTGCCTGGACAGCTCTCTACTGAGGAACTCATCGGGGATGAACGGAGGGACATTGGACAGGACCACCTTGGTAGCGGGTTGGGACAAAGGCAGTACCTGTACAAAAACGCCGTTCACGGTGATACCTGTCTCGACCACGGAGTTCACCTTCTCCACGCGGTCCAAAAACACGACCACGGCGCTGTTCATCCGGGCCGCTGACACCAGACAGCTGTGACTGACCTTCTCCCCCACAGCGAGACCGATGCTCTCCACACTGTGGGGGAAACTCACACAAATCTTAACCCTGTGTTTACGTGTCAGTGATTTAAAATTCCCACTGGCCATGATGGCCATCGCTACACCAGCAAGACGCTGGTGAGGGGAAAGACACCCAGAGATAGACCCAAACCACCAGAAATAAACTACTGTGAATCTAATGTGATATGTGATTAAAAAAATGTAACATTAACAACAAACAAGAGAAAATAAGAAACGAAAATCGCACTCGCTCCGCCACTCGCTCACGCACCAAACTCCCAGCATGCACCGAGAGAGAGAGAGAGAGAAAGAGAGAGAGTATATTTGTCATATGTTTGTGTAACTTTCCTCCAGATGAGTGTGGTGGTCACATCTATCGTCTGGAATGTGTCTGATGGTTTCTGTGGGGGACGACAGGATTAAGTCAAAGTCCTGCTTGGAATGAATTGTTTCCCTTCACCACTCTGCGTCTGCTATCAGCATGATGGTCAATGTTATTAGTAATACTAGTATCAGTAGTATTGTTAGCTGCAGTGTGCATTAGATGCACGACAGGTCCTATTCAGACTGTGATTGTTAGTTTTGCTGACTCATCAAACACATGAAACAAGGCTGAAGGCTGCTGCTCTCCTGCTGCTAAGAGTTCAAACTTTCCCAGGCCAAAGTTGTTTTTTACTTTGCTGTGAGATTCTTATCAAACCAATGTTTATACAAATATTTACACCAGCACACAGCTCTTTGATACAAAGATATTATATATCCTGGAGCCTCCATGTTCAATCTGTTCCACAGCAGAGAGAAAACACTCCTCATTATTTTTTCAATAAAAGACTGAGGAAGTGATAACAGCGTCGATAGAGATTTGATGTTTGGTAACAACAACACGCATGGAAAGTAAAATGTCATCCATCTCTTATTCTGCTCTTGAGTTTATGGTTTTCGTTATATATGCAAATAGATTTCACATAAATCAGAGGAACCTGTCACCTGTCACAATTTGTAATTGTTCTGATTTCCTTCAAATTCTACAAACTGCCCGAATTGACACATTCACAAAGTTTGTTCTCCTTGTAACAGATGGAGAAGATGGAAAGCAAATGAAATACACGTGTGTGTGTGTGTGTGTGTGTTTCCCTCTATATCCTGTCACACAAACAGAAGTTAACATACTTGTTCACTCATGTCAAACATGTAAAATCTTTTGCAGCTGTCCCTCAGACACAACCCTAAACTCTGACACCCTTCCAAATAAAACACAGATTTTCAATGCTCTGGGTTTCAATTAAAAACAAAATAGATTTTTATCTGACCGAGAACTTAAGATTCAGTGCAGGTCTATATGATGAATATTTACACCATTAATTGCTGTGTAATTATCCAAGCCATCAGCGCATCTATTCATTGAAGCCTTGTCTCCTTGTTACTCTGTGCAAGTCTAATGTGTGTGTGTGTGTCTGTGTGTGTGTGTATTAGCATACGATAATATCTAAATAAGTGCGTGCAGAAGTAATCCCTGATATTTGTTGCAGGGACAGGATTTACATGTGTCTGCAGCCAGAAATCTCCTGCAGCTGTTACACTGACAAGGAAAGTTACCAAATGCAGGAATAATACTACTAATAAATAATAATAACAGCAATACTTCTACTACGTCTTCTAATACTACTAATAATATAATAATAATGATGATTGATGATGATGATAATGATGATGCTGACTATGATGATGAAGCAGCTCATTTAACCAAACAGCCACTTGACAAAGATAAGATGAGAACTGACACTGGAACATTACACCCTGGCTCAGACTCTTTGTCTTCAACCCTTTGTAAACATATTGAAATGTAAATGATCCAGAGATTTATTACAGAAACGCCCTGTAACTCTTTGCAAACACAAATCAGGGAATCAGGGAGGAGCTTTGTGCTTCAACCCTTAGGCAGACACAGGTGGACTCTTTAGTCACTGTTTCTCACTGCTTTTCTCTCTTTCACTGCGTCTGCTCATTCATTGTCTCTGAAGTTTCTCATTAACTGTGGAAGTGGTTAAAGTCATTAGGCGGGGGCTGTGGCTGGTCACAGACAAATAGCACCTGTACATGGAGGAAACCAGTTCCCTGGAGAGCAGCAGATAAGCAAAGCCTGGATCACAAGCTGAGAAAGTTTGAGCAAGAAGAAAAAGACAGAAAATAACTTTCTCTTTCTGTGAGACTTCAAGCTCCTGGTGAAAATGTCATCATGGCTCAGAACAAACTGCAAACATTTAGCAGGAGGGGGGGAAGCTTTGAGGAGGAATTAAACAAGTATGAAGAAAGAGAGAAACATTCTTACAGACTAGAATTACCACCCTGCAGTAACATGGGCCCAGTTTGAGTCTGCATTATAACAGACTCACATGAGGTCCCTCTGACCTTTGACCCATGCCTTCTGAAAAATAACAACTTATTCCTTGGGTCCAAGAGACAACTGGTCAAACTCCAGATTATTGATCCACTTCATCATTAACAGTCATTTTTCCTCAAGAACCTTCAATTGAAAAATATACAAAACAACTTGAAAGCTAATATGGTAAAATATAATTAAATTATTGTTGCAGAACCAAGTGATGCAGTTTTTAATTATAAGTATTTAATTAATCGCGGCAGCAGCAACTGCTGTGAGCTCGAAACTTTCTTTCTTCACACCCAGTTCACTAACAAGCTCCTCCATGGCGCCTTCAGAAAGTTGCTCTTATCTTGTCATCACTTGATGCCATGATTCACCATAGAAACCCACTGGTCAGCAGGACTATTTAATATGCATGAGAGGCTTTGCATTGGCAATGAATGGTTGAATGTAGGCATGTAGAGGACGAATGGAGGCAGATACACGTACGAGCGTTCCAAGGTGGACTGAGATTTATGAAGTGAACATTATCCTCAGGTGAGCGTGCAAACAGTTTTATAAATCTAAATCTTTTCGTGTATGCCATTTCCTGCCTTTGTGCGCACATTCACATTTAATTTGAATCCTAGGCAATGATTTTTAATGAGGCCCCTGGTTCATGAGGAATGAAAAATGGAGCTCAGCGTAAGTTCAATAAGGTAGACTTAAAACCGCATCCAGATCAGCTGACAGCGGGCGGTCCTAAATATTGGGAAGGCCCACAGGAGGGCTTAACCCATACCGTCAGCAGATCGTGGGCTTTCCCAATACATCCAATCAGGCCCGCGTGGGTTCCTTCAGCCCGTCACACAGCAGCTGTCAAACTTTAAAAATCCCTTCTCTTCTCTTCCTCAGCAGTGTCAATGCAGCTACTCGCTCAACCGTGTCTCACTAAAACAGCACGCTCGGCAAACTTCTTATTGCTACTCATCATCATGTCGGATTCCGACAACAACGATCCCCAGGAGATTTTCGATCCCAGCACGGATCCGCTTCAGGAAATCGCCTCCAACTCCTCGGGCGGTGGGCACAGGAGCCTTCGCCTCGCGGAAACACGTTCCGGATCCCACGCAGATGAGGATGACATCCTCATCGCCCAATTACGGGATCAAGGCATCATGCCAGCTCCAGGCCTGCTTCCTGCTCAGCTCCACGAGCTAGCAGATTACGCATCCCTCCAACCCGGCCCCAGCTCCCACGCAATGCTCATCCCATCCAACCCAGTCGACTTCTCCGCCGCACCTGCCCGCGGGCGCAAAAGAACCAGGAAAACAGCGTCATCCAAGGCCGCCACGTGTAAGATAAGTAACATACCCACCTGTTCTCGTGCACCAGCATCCACTCCAGCTCGAGGCGACATGCTAACAACCACCCTGCAGTCCCTGGCTTCAACCCTTCAGAACATCGATAACCGACTGGAGACGCTCGAGAACGCCGCACATTTTGCCTCGTCTTCGACAAACATCAGCGCTCCGCTAATCACTCTAGCACAAACAGCCACGCACATGTCCTCCTTAACCAGCGAAAGCACCCAGCACACCCTGGCCTCGGCCGTCCCAGCCCCCGGTTTAGGTAGGCCGTACATCCCTCAGGCTGCCAACATTTCCGCACGCCTACGTTCAAAACTCCTACAAGGCAAAGGCATAAACTTAGTTAGCCTCATCCTGCCGTCGCCAGAGTGCGATAAAACCATCGCCACAGGGGAAAACCTAACCGCCATGCTCAAAACCTCTGATCCACGTCTAATCAGAGACTTATCGATCGGACAATTTCTCATTGCCTTCAGTATCTTCCGCGACACCATCTGCTCCGTCTACCCCGAACGGAGACAGGAACTAGACGCCTACCTGGTGTTAATTGCCGATATAAATTTAAGATATGGCAGGAACATATTCTACCAATACCATAAAGCCTTCTCAGGCAAGGCCGCGTTGTAAATAGCTCAATATAACATCCGTCCGAACTGGTCCGAATTGGACACCGAATTGCTCCTCCTGGTCGCCGGAGGCACCCAGGCGATGGCACGTAGTACCTGCGGGAACATGGGCCACACACACCCTTTCTGTCCCTCCGTGCCTTTTCAAAGCAACTTTTCCCGTCCATCTTCATTTCGGCATAACGACAGCTCAGGCCAGCAGGTGCTCCACTTCAACCAACTAGGAACATGCAGTAAATTCAACTTTGGCGTATGTACTTTTCCCAACTGCCAATTTCTTCACATCTGTAGTATCTGCAGGGAAGCTCATCCCAAGTCTGTCTGCCCCAGACGCAAGATCCAATTCCGGAACCCACCCCAGATGCAGAAACGTCGTGGTTCAAGCTCTTCTGAACATTCATCCCTCCACACCAATTAATGTACAACATTTAGCGGCAGAACAGGCTCCCATCCCCAGGCTGTATTTGTGAACTACTTAATCACCGGACTTTCCCAAGGCTTCCACGTGGAGGTCCCGTCCTCTCCCACTGTCACTTACGTGGCAAAAAATCTCCAGTCCGCAATAAAGGAACCAGAAATCGTTTCTCAGCTGCTGGAGAAAGAAGTGGGAAAAGGGTACATTATCGGCCCATTTAAATCATCTCCATTTCCTGTGTTTCGTTCAAACCCCATTGGTATAGCCACACGTAAATATTCCGGGAAAAAGAGATTAATCTTCGATCTCTCCGCCCCCCGCTCCGGGCCCTTCGCAAGCATAAATAGCACTATTCCAATAGAGTCATTTTCGCTCAATTACGCCACGGTCGACCACGCAATTAAATGAATAAAGCTCGCTGGGCAAGGAGCGTGGCTTTCAAAAGCAGACATCACTGACAGTTTTAAAATCATTCCCATACATCTGTCACAGTGGAACCTGCTTGGCGTCCGATGGCAGTCTAAATTCTACTTCGCCTAACTTTCGGGTGCAGGAGTAGCCCAAGCATTTTCAACCACCTGTCCAAGGACAGTGGTTCGCTAGCAGCTGGCCCCCCTCCTTCCCAGCTTTCAATTTATCATCCGCTCTATTCGAAATTTACCCCATTGCCGTGACTTGTCACATCTGGGGACAGCACTGGGCACGCAAGCGCATCTCGGTCCGCTGCGACAATCAAACGGTGGTGGATATAATCAACAAAGGGCGGTCATCATGCATAACTATCATGCCTTTCATTAGAAGCATCACGTGGTCCGCCTTTACGCATAATTTCATCATCACTGCTCGTCATGTACCAGGGCACTTCAACACCCTAGCTGATTCTCTTTCCCGTTTTAATTTTCAGACATTCCGACGTCTATATCCAGACGGCTGCTCCAGCCCAATCCAAGTTCCTCCCCTCCATGTTCTGTCTCTCTCCTAAAAGATGAACCCCTGCTAAAATACCTTGAATCAGCTAATAGTGGAGGAAATAACAGCAATATTTTGGGGAAATCGTTCAAATGGTGATACAAGCGTGAAATTTGGTACAAATCATCTTCAAGGGCACTCTTCGATTTAGGAATCGGGGCCACTCGAAAATCAAAAATGGCCGCCATTTATTTCAAGATGGCCACCATGGTTAGACTGATTTTGCATTTCAGCATAATATTTGCCTATACTTTGTATATGTCAATAATATCGGACTCCCATAGTAGGTTTTTGAACATTTTCAAACAGGGGTTACCAGTTATAACCATCTGAAACATTTCCAAAACATGTCATAGGCTAACTACGTGAAGTTTAGGGTTAATTAGAGGGATGGAGGTATTTGGGGGATATACAGTATAGGAGAACAGTAAAAATAGTAGCTAGATTTGTTCGCTAGTCGCTTTTTCAGACATCGAAAAAGACTAGAATGAACGAACAATTTGATTGGCTGTCTGGTACTATATAAGGAGTAGCACTACCCTCTAATGCAGCAATGGTCATTGCTCACCACACAAATGGAAAGGAACAAGACCTTTATAGAAGGACTGAAAAATCACAATAAATCAGCATTTTACAAAGCAATCAAGAGGAATCCAGTTGCTTTCTTCAAGCCTAAAGCTCCTACCATTGTTTCCAAGGAGAATGCCCTGAAATCAGATTGTCAGCTGTTTTTACGACTCTCCATCTCTTGCCAGACAAGGCAGTGTGACTTGGAAGAATGCTTCATGCACGAAAACCAGTCAGCTCCTGCTTCCCTGAGTGATAATGGAATGCTTCACTCATCCCAGAAGTCAGAACTTCTGCACATACTGGAATCTGAAATCGCCAAGCCTGATGTAGAGCCACAGGCTGACGCTATCATTATTGATGGGTCAGCCTTCATCAATGCAAACCCTCCACGTGGATCAAAAATGTTTAGGGACTATGCTGAAGAAGACATCCTTCCTAAGGTACAGGCATATTGTTCAAAGTACAAGCGAGTTGACATAGTGTTCGACGTTTACAAGAAGTCCAGCTTGAAGTCAGAAACCAGAGCACAACGTGTGAAGGCCATTAGAAGATTGTGGATTGCTTTTGGTCAGGGAGCCCATTCACGATGGATTCCAAGCCATGACATCGTTTCCAACAATTCGGCCAGAAAGATCCAGTGGCCTACCATTTTTCCATGCACTTAGTGGTTGTGACGTTGTGTCTGCATTCCGTGGCAAGGCTAAGAAATCTGTATGGCAAACATGGAATGTGTGTGATGAAGTGTCATCACACACATTCACCAAGCTCAGTCACTGGCCCACAACCAGTGAGGCCAGTTGATGATGATGACCTCCAAATGCTGGAGAGATTTGTGGTCATAATGTATGACCGATCAAGTGCAGCCACATCTGTGAATGATGCACGACTGCATCTGTTCGCCCTCAAGCAAAGGCCATATGATGCCATACCACCAACAAGTGTAGCCCTCAAGTGAATGTCACTGAGCGATTGAGGCCCAATGAAGTTCTTTTGACTTGACACTGAAACAATTGCACTTTCAGACTTATTCTAGCCAAGTAATCGCTTGTAAAAATCTATAAAAAACAACATAAATGACAAAAGAAAAAAAACAAAAGACAACATCAAATTACAAAATAACAAAAAAGTATTTATCTATCTATCGCAATTGGTGAAATATTTCCCCAAATATGCAAGAAATATAGTTATGACTTGATGATTTGGCGGCCATTTTGAAAAATGACCGCCATATTGGATTTTTGAATGACCCCCATTCTAAAGTTAAAGAGATGACCCAGAAGAATGTTTATGCCAAATTTCATGCTTGTATCACAAAATGAAAGATTGTTCCCCTTATTTCCTCTACTATAAGTACTACATGAGAAAAGGATTAGCCACTTCCACTCTAAAAATGTACGATTTCGCCTGGAGGACTTTTGCCTTGTTTTGCATCTCCGTTCACTTAACACAGAAACCCGTGCATACAAACATGTGTGCATTCATCTGTTACTGCATGGATGTCCGGCACTTCAAACCCTCTTACATCCGAGGACTCGTAGCAGGAATTCAATTCAATGCCAGGTGTCACAACCCTTCTTTTCCCAGCTTATTTTTAAATCCGCCGGTTAAATTACGACTCAAAGGCATCTCAAAAGTTTCTCCTCCGCTGCCAGACCATAGACAACCTATCACACTCGCTGTCTTGCACAGGATGCTGTCTGTACTAAGAAACGGAAATATCTCTCTCAACGACCCACATTTCCACCCCGTGCATTACAGTCTCCAACTTAAACACTCCAATCGAGCGGCGCTTGTTCCATCATAGTGGCCCGCACCGATTCAATTTTTTGTCCTTTTCAGTCGATGATTAATTTTCTAAAAATCAGGCCTTCCACTAGCCCTCTCGATCCCCTATTCCTTATTCCTGGGAAACTTCCCTTAACAAAAAACTGGTTCAATCTCCATCTTAAGGAAATCCTAATTAAAAGCAACCTTTCACCCGAGTGCTATTCAGTCCATTCGTTCAGGATCGGAGCTGCCACTTCCGCCGCAAACCAAGGTATATCATCTTCTGCGCTTCAACAAATGGGGCAATGGTCTTCTTCGGCCTTCACCTCCTACATTCGCCCTGATATAAACACCGTCCTTTCTAATCAGAGATCTCTGAAACCCTGATGTTGGTAAGTTACTCATATAACTGGTGGTGGTTTATTACTTGCCTCACTCTTCCGAGCCTTATAGCTCGATATATAAACTTCCCATTTAATATGCACTCCAGGCACTCTCCTCACGCATTCACTACACGGGCCTGCCTGCACTACACCTGGTCGGATGACCCCATACGTGCGAGCGGCGTATGTGCACCTGTCAGGCCGGGCGAAGGACAGGACTCAGACGCAGAGCAGATGTGTTCGGAGAAAGTTTATTTAATCCTCCAAACAGAGTAAGCTATGGTACAAAAAACCAAGCGCTCCAAAGGGAGGAAAAACCAGGCTAATGGTACAAAAAACAAAGCGGTCCAAAGGGAGGAAAAACCAGGCTAATGGTACAAAAAACAAAGCGCTCCAAAGGGAGAAAAAACCAGGCTTCATTCAAAAAAACCTAACTAACACTAAACACCGAAACTAAAAAAGGCTACAAAGAATAATAACTCTACTGAGGAAAACTATAAGCACGAGGCTAAGCAAAACGTGAACTATGGTTCTGGTAACTAGGCTTGGGCTTGAATGACGACAAAAGACGACACACTGGCACAAGACAAAGGGAGACACAGACTATAAGAACACATGGGGGGAAAAGGGAACAGGTGGACACAATCAGTAATCAGGGGAGACGATCAGACCGGTGACACATGAGGAAGGGCAAGTGACCTGAAACGAGAGGAGAGTTACCTTTTCAAAATAAAACCGGAAATGACGAGACAAAAAACAAGACATGATCTCACCGCGGTGTGACAGCACCCTGTATTTTACTTTCGGTCCAGCGGACCTTATTTTCAGTTTTGTCATATGACTTAATTTCTGTTACGGTGTGCCGTGCCGATTTGCATTTCTGTTGACATTTAATCTCATTTGGTCTTGGACCGTAATTCTGTTGGTTGAATGACCTTTTTATTTACGTTGGTCCTCTCGACCGTTTCCTAAGTTTACATTTTGCACTCACCATGGCGTTAACTCGGTCAGTGGACCTCCTTTTAAGTTTTCGCCATGTCACTAAATTTCAGTTGGCGGTGTGCCAAGCCGCTGTTAATTTCTGTTTGTCATGCGACTTAATTTCTGTTGCGGTGTGCCGTGCCGCTTTGCATTTCGTTTGTGATTTATTAAATTTGGTCTTGGACTTTAACATTTTATTTTTTGGTCAAATGACCTTTTATTTACGTTGTCCCTCGGACCTTTTATTCAGTTCTACATTTAGGACCTGCACTCACCATTGCTTTAACTAGGACCAGCGGGCCTTCATTGAAGTTTAGCCATGCCATTTTATTTTCATTGGCGGTGTGCCGAGCCGCTTTAATTTCTGTTGTCATGCGACTTCATTTCTGTTGCGGAGGATGCTCTCGCTTCAAGTTCCTTTCCAAACTTTATTTCATTTGGTCTTGGGCCGTATTTTTCGTTGGTCGGATGACCTTTTATTAAGTTCAACATCTAGGACCTGCACTCACCACGACATTTTCCTCTTTTCCAGCGGACCTAATTTTCATCAAGCCCTAGCGTGCTTTATCAATATTTACAGTATTGCATGATCTATTCTCCACGCGTTACATTTTAGATCCCTGAGTATACCCCCTAATTTACCTCTTATTTTCCCACTCGGGGGTGTAGATGCCCTCCAATGAGTCATCCTTATACCGTACTTGTTACACGCATAACGATCGTCGTTTTCCAAAGTTGTATTATTTTCTAGGATACTACAACACAAGGTAAGACTCACCAGCTTTTTATCTCCCTCGTCTTCCCCTTTTTCTTTTGGGGGTTGTTCCTGTATGACGTTCTTCGCTACCCCTCCTAATTCTGATGACATCACACAGGGGTCTAAAATGCCAAAAAACTATAAATATTCACATTTCCTACGTACTGTGAAAATATTTAAATAAACTTGTTAAATCGAAAACCAAGTCTCTCCTGATTGAAATGGAGCTCAGCGTAAGTTCAATAAGGAAGACTTAAACCCGCATCCAGATCAGCTGACAGCGGGCGGTCCTAAATATTGGGAACGCCCACAGGAGGGCTTAACCCATACCGTCAGCTGATCGTGGGCTTTCCCAATACATCCAATCAGGGTTCCTTCAGCCAGTCACACAGCAGCTATCAAACTTTAAAAATCCCTTCTCTTCTCTTCTCTTCTCTTCCTCAGCAGTGTCAATGCAGCGACTCGCTCAACCCCTCCTCCACCCCAATCGCCTCCAGTTCCAAGGAGAACATTCATCATCCCGACGACAACCGACCACGGACTAAGGTGGCAGCTGACTGCCTGACAACATACTTGTTACTCATGGCATTCATTGCACTTCTGTCCATCCTGGGAGAGGGATCCCTTGCATGTGGCTCTTCCTGAGGTTTCTACGTTTTTCCCTTCAATAAGGTTTTTTTTCTTAGTTTTTCCTCACTCTTGCGAGGGTTAAGGACAGAGGATGCCACACCTAGGAAGTCCAACAGGGCAATGCCCATACATCGGCCATCCAAACAAACAACGACTGATGAACCACCACCAGTGTCTAGATCCCGGGGGGTATTCCTGTATGACGTTCTTCTCTACCCCCTCCTAATTCTGATGACATCACACAGGGGTCTAAAATGCCAAAAAACTATAAATATTCACATTTCCTACGCACTGTGAAAATGTGTAAATAAACTTGTTAAATGGAAAATCAAGTCTCTCCTGATTGAACTGATTTAATTGCATTGATCTCCACAGATATGATAAACTCTCCTCCGCTTTTCTCACTCTTCTGTCCTTTATCTGCAGCCGCTTCTCCACTGAGGCAATCGCAGTGAATGACATGAAGACAAAATGTCCCCAATGTAAAAAGTGAGCATGTGAACAGCTCATTAGTTCCACTTCCCTCACAGTGCAGAGGATGAGCAAGAACACGGAGCATTTCAGAGTGACAACAGACTGCAGCTTCATATTCAGCTCATATACACTAATAGATGAATCCATCACTATGGACTGATCAGAAACTAATCTCGTGTTCAGTGTGTTCTTCTCCAGATATTTCTCAACACAACGGTTTGGTTGTGTGTGTGTGTGTGTATGTGTGTATGTGTGTGTGTGTGTGTGTGTGTGTGTGTCAACTGCCTGTCACAGTGACTGCTCCTGTGATTCACAGTCACACCTTCAGTTTTCAGATGTGCTCGCCAGAAGCTCTTCACTGATGGACTTTGCAGTGAAGGCTCCATCATGCGATACACTCTCTCCTGTGACCAAATAAACATTCTGACTAAATAAATGATCCATCCATCCATACTCTGTACTGTGTATCCGTTCAGGTTCGGGGGCTGGAGCTAATGATTGGAAATTGATATATAAACATATATTAATGAGGGATATTTGAAGGGTTCATCCTGGATAAGCTCTCTCTCAAACAAACACAAACAAACACAAACACACACAGTTATTTTGAACCTCCTCTCAGGGGCCTGAGATGAGTAAAGTTTAAAGTTTGATCACCTGAACTCTTCATTACACATTTTGGATTAATTACACTAATTCCACGTGTTCCAGTCTGGAACACGTGGAATTACTGTAAGTAAGACGCTGTCTGTAAATGTGTGTCTCAAGTGTGGGGACCGTGTGAAGTGAATACAAAGACTGGTGGGATTTATCTAACCTGACTGTGATCAAGTTTGTGTTATGAGACTGACAGAACATCAGTGATCAGAGGAAAATACAAACAACAGTGTCACATTGCTTCTTGTTGTTGGTGGTTACACAAATGACTCGAGCTCCATGAAGCTCTTCAGCTGAACTGGGCCGTCTCTGCCTACACTTTAACACAGTTCAATAAGAACAGCATTAAACACCTGCAGTTTCAATTGTCTTGTTAAAATGAGGCTTGTGATGCATTTCTCAGAAAAATTGGTATACATTTTTTCAATGAATAGTTGTGGAATAGAACGTTTTTGAAACACGAGCATATTGAACAGTTCATATGGACGGAATCGAAAGTATAAGAGAAGAACAAAATATGCTGATTACTTTTCGATACAAACATAAAATGCTAATTTATTTCAAAATTATACATTACAACAATCAGCATTTACAGGAACCTTGAACTGAAACCTGACCCACAAACAGAAACAGAACTACACACAGCTCGACATTGGTACGATATTTTTCACTTCAGGTGACAAAATGTGAGGATGTCAGCATGAGCAGACAACTTGATGAGGTTGAAGACGGGATCATGTAAACAACAACGTCCTGCAGCCTCTCAGAGGGTGAAATGTTTCCCTGTGATCGAGGAAATCAAGGAAAAGGAGGCAAACATGTCTCCAGATACACCGTGGACAGTGTGGACACGTTTCTGTGAGGCTGTATCTCTGACAGCAATAAAAACATCAGACTCACTGAAGCTTGACTTAACATCACTTTAGTGGTTTAAAGCTGCTACGAGGACACGTTTCTCCTCCTGGGATGTAAAAACTAAAACAGGTGACTAAACACTTCTTTGCTTCTCTTCTCAGCTGTGGAAATGTAAACTGTTCTCTGAGACACTCTCACTTCAGTGTGAAAGAGAGTGTGTGTACATGTGTGCTAACTCCCAGTCAGGCTGGAGAGAATATTAAACATGCGACAGTCAGAAACCCATCACAAGGTCAATGGTTTGAATCCAGAAAACGGAGCAGCTGGTGCCTGCCTGTACACACCCAAGAAGAAGAAGAAGAAGAAGCAGGAAGTGTGAAATGTGGGAACAAACACAGGGAGCAGCTGCAGCACTTAGTCTGTATGATGTGTTCAAAGACATAAATTAACAGATAAAGTCATTAAATCACAATATATAACTGATGAATGTGAATGTAGCTTCTGTCCAGTGTTCAGTTTCCTCAGCTCAACATTCAGTGAACAGTGTCCTTATCCCAAAACCGATCAGAGCCTCCATGGAAGCAGGTGCAAATAAATTCAGTGTGACTTAAAAAGCAGAGTAGAAAAAAACGTAGATAATACCAGTTACAAGATGGAAGCGTGGAGGAAGTGAAGCGTCAGTAATGTTTCAAGCCTGAAGAGAGAATATAACGTTTTTTATTTCCTCTGCTGAGTTGACTTTCATAGAGACACTCTACCGGCCTTGTTAGAGGATGATAGAGTAGTTGTGTGATTACAATGACACTCAGCAGATGATGAACACTTACACAGTGAAAACAGCAGCAGAGTGAATTATCAAAATAAAGAGACTTGGCCTGAGCTCAGTGAAGAACCTTGGAGGCAAAAGCAGGCTTGATTCACGGGAATAATTATGGAATGAAACTTTTCCTGCGGTTGAGACCGGGTCACTTTAGATGGATGAGTGGATGAAGCCATCTAATTGCCCTTGTGGTAATGTTGGACTATCTCCACCTCAGTCACACAATGACAATTACCCAATGTGTTTGTTAGCCAACATTTCTCTTAATCACATGATGCAGCCTCTATAATGAGCTTTAGTTTGACACACTGTATGCACTGACTCTGATTAAGGCAACACTGTGTAATTACAAGTCCATAAAACAACACTTTTTCAGCTACATTTTTAACATGACATGATTCACAAGTGACGTATTTTACCATAGTTTGGAGCGTTTAATGCCAATTTATGTAAAATCCTGTAAATGCGCCTGACGCTCGAGTCAAAACGTTTGAACTCCAGCATCAAAGCCGTGAATCACTGCGCTACACAGGGCCGGCCCTTTTTGGGGCTCTATGCAAGCTTGACTCCTGGCGCCCACCTCCTGTACCTCACAATTTTCAAACAATTTTCCAAGAAAACGGAATTACAACTTTCAGACGGTATTCTGCCCTGTATGACTGCATTTCTCCGAGTGGAGTCCATAACACACTGTCAATTATTTACATAGAATTTATTTAACCAAGGCAGGCATGTAGTTGATATAGTGATGATTCGCTACCAGAAATAAGATTTAGTTATATTTAAACTATATTTAGGCCCTGAATAACAAACAGCATCTCACATTTAAAACTGACTTATCATTAGGTAACTAATAATAAACCACACAGAATAATAACTGTCACAAAAATCTCCCTTGTATAAGAAAAACTTTGTGTTCACATGGAATAACAATCACCTGTTACAAACAGGAACATCATACTGGTATAAAAGAAAATACAAAAGCCGGCACTGGAAAACAACAAATAAAACAATCAGTTCAACCCCCCTGTTGCAGGCCTGTTAACTGGATTATTTTTCGCCCAACAATGGCTACTCACGACCACCCCGATAATATTGCCTTCAGTAGGTCCGCTAGCATCCACACGTAGCTAAATGGTCGTCCAACGAGGCTGAATGGAACCGCTAGAGTTCTTTTGAACTCGTTCATGCACAACACTGCCTGAAACTAAACACCGGCCTACCTGCCTCGGCTGCCTGCAAGCAACTTTTCAGCTGTGCTGCTGTTCACTGCACAGCAAGCCTGGATGAGCTCTACTCACCTTGAAATTCAGCTGCGGCTCAAACTCAACAAGAAGTTTGTAGACTAGTGCTCTAAAGGTGGACCAAAGTTTAACAAAAAGTTGAAATATACAGTATATAGCGGCATTTTAACTTTTTATTTTAACTGTCATGTGGTTCCTCCCAAAAGTTGATTATTTATTTAAGCCTCGGAAAACACATTGAGGAATAAGACCCTCATTTACAATGGTGCCGAGGGGCAGTTATTAAATGTTGTGTTGACATGTTAAATTTTAATGTTTAATGTGACTGCACTTATATTTGTAAATATTATCCTTTAATTAATTGGATTTATAACCCCTTGTCCTTTTTTGCACCGTATAGGAGCGGCCCCCATCAAGTTATTGGAGGTAACTAAGTAACTTTTACTTAAAGTACATTTTAAATAAGCTACTTTTTACTTTTACTTGAGTAGATTTTTAGATGGGTACTTTTACTTGTACTGAAGTAAAATTTCATCAAAGTAAAAGTAAACTTTTACTTGAGTACAATATTTCAGTACTTTTTATACCTCTGCTGAGAATGAAGCTCAGCTGACTCAGTCCTGGCACTGCCTGGAGCTAGAGGGTGATCAGACAGGACACTGTTCAGCCTCAGGTAGCGATGGAAACAACAGTCTTCCAGATGAAGCTTTACGTCTGCTCTACCTGGTGGGCTTGTGGACCCAGACACAGAGGGGCTGGCTTCTCCGGCCTTTCCACAACACTTTATCCAGAGCAGTTGTTGTTACTTCAGCCAGTACTTCACCTCTCTTCCACCGGCTTCCGCCGGTGTTACAACAACATGTACAACGCAGCAACTTGATCGCTTCAGCCAGTTGTCCTCCTCTCTTCCAGGGAGAAAAGGGGAATACTCCCCAGTTATTTTTAAGGTAAAAGTATCTCATAAAAAACTACTCAAGTAGTGAGTAACTATTTAAGATGTAATAAAAATGTTTTTTTTATCATAAATGTAACGGAGTTGGACTCAAACATATTCTGCAAAACATCTACTCCCAGGAGAATTATTGTTTGAAATAACTACTCCAGTACATGTAACAGAGTAATTTGAATGCGTTCCTATTGACTCCTATTGCTGAGATCCTGTGGAAAGGATTGCTAGCCATTTCAAAGTCTATGCTGAAAAACTCATGAGACCGAGTCTTTGCCCCGAAGGCCCCTACACTTTGGAACAATCAGCCAGAAGAGATGAGACCAAAATTGGCTACCTGTTTCATTTCTCTACTTAAGACACATCTTTATAAAAAGGCTTTTATCGTATGATTTCTATAACTTGTATTAACTGTAACATTATTATTATTGTTTTAACTCTAATTGCGTGTGAATTTTATGTTTGTTGTAAAGCATATTGCATTGTGTTGAAAAGTGCTATGCAAATAAAGTTATTATTAAACCCTGTCCCCTCCATATAAGTGGATAGGAAACAAAAAAGTAAAAATACACATTAAATAAATAAAAATGTAGGCCATCAAACATTTATATCAGAGTAAATGGATAAACAACATGCAGTGAATGATAGGAACTAATTAGTGGAGTCATGTATCCATGACTAAGTAGTTCATCCTTTAAGCAGAGCCTTCTGCTTCACTTGTTTTCTCTGACTCATTCCACTAATAAACCTTCTCATGTAACAACACTTCCACATCTGTTTCAAATTATTAAGGTTTTAAGTTTAATATTTAATATGATTCTTCTTTTCCTTCGTGCAGCTTCATCTTTACCCCTTTTTAATCTGAGTAAAATCCAATCTCACACTTGTTAAATGCTTCCCTCCAGACCACAGTATGTCCAGAACCTCTGACTGATCAGATCACTAATGTGACGTGTGGCCTAATGTGCTGTACTCGTACAGATGGTCAGAAAATGATCAGCCAATGCATGTGACCTGAGCAGCTGCATCCTCAAAAGTCTAAACTTCCCGAAGATACTTGAGACGTCTCTCAGTTCAGAGTGTTCTATCATCTGCTGTTGAACATGAGGGAACACGTGATCTTCATTTAATCGCTCTCGACCCGACACCAGCTGCTACTCACAAAGATCCGCCTCCACAGCATGATGCTCTCCACGTGCACCCGGCAGGAGGCTGCAGGAGCACTGACTCCACCAGACGACATAAACTCACATGTCAATATGTGCAACACAGCACAGGTTTATATGTTTGTTTACTGAGGAGTAGAAGAAGCCCAGGATGATCAACTGCAGACGGGGTTCGTTAACACTTTATGGCTCTGACTGGAACAGAGGAGCTGGACATCCTCCGGCTGACAAGCTGCCACCTTGTGTCTCCAACTGAGCCAATGCTACCGATGAACCACCAGCAGTTTCCCGATTGCAGCCGACTCAGCTGCTGATCGATCTCCGTATTCCTTTTGTTACCTCTCCATTAGCAGCAGCTTTTAGGGTAGAGCTCCTGACAGTGCTGACATTCAATTACAAACATAGACAGGAGAGGGAGAGAGAGCTGACCCCCATGTTTCCTTCTGATTTATCACTTACCTTAGACTCCTCTTGCTCTCTGCAGGTTCACAGTTTCCTATTAACTTGTATTACCTCTGCCAAGGAGTCCAGGGGCGTTTCTAGGATTGAAAGAAAGGGGGGGCTTAGCCCCTAAGGATGCCTAATGTTTGCGCGAGTAGCGCGCAGCAATTTTTTGGGGGCTCATTTGGGGCTGCGGATATCCATTTTTTCAGACAGTTCATAGATTGGTTCAATCAGAAAGAGTGTGATTTTTCTCTGTATCTTTGCTTGCATTCATTCAGTATAAGATAAAAGAAGAGACAGAATTTCAGGGTCATTGTGAAATTTGACAACACAAATATGAACTTTTATCAAATAGAGAGAAATAATTTTCCTGCTTGTAAAGGAAAGACGGATATACTAGTTTTCATATCCGTGTCACTCCCAAATCCTAATTCTTAAAGGGACCACACACAATGGATGTAGAATGGACCTGCCAGTGTCAACTTCTGAGTTGTTTATTTGTTGTATTATGAGCAGAAGGGAATAAGATACACAATACACAAAAATACATTCAAATTATTTCAAAAATAGAATCCGATGCACAAGAGATTTTAGAAAATGTAATCAGGTTTCTATGGCCATAGACATTAAGGGTTAGGGTTAGATTATAAACAACAACATTCTATAGGCACTGCTATTATTGTTTTAAAATACTAGAGATAGATATTAATGCAAAGAATAGAGAGCTGTCGATAGTTATTTCTTACATTTCAAATTTTTCAAACTCTTGCTTACTGGAGAAATTTTCTATCAAAATAGCTAGCTAGTTAGCTTAGTGTTAACATAGCTCATTACAATATTCCCTTTCATTGGCCTCAAGAAAACCAAAATTTAAGCAGGTAACAATCGTTAACATCTACAGATCTACAGATCCACATTCTGTAACTACCTGTACTTACAATGTACATCATTTACTATGAGCTAAACTCCTTGTCTGTAATTGCTGTCTTGATGAGAGACATTACTTGGCAGAGTGAGAAAGCCAGCGCAGCCGCGATGCAGACTCCCCAAAGTCCTAGTGCCCGGTCTTTTATTGTTAAGTATGATGAGAGGCTATTGGATTGTAATTTGAAGGGGGAGAAAACATACAAACCAGAAACCCACTCACATATGTAGCACGTTAGAGTCATAAATAACTTGTCAATTTTTTTAGTCTTTTAAGATTTCCTGCTGTGCGTTCTCATCGTCTCCTCCGGGAATTTCTGCTGACTTAATACTTGGACTGGAGAAAGTCGGAAAACCTCCAGACTCTCTCACTCGCAGTTCAGTGTATTGTCTGAAAGCAGTTAAAGACCTGGCGCTGCTGTTCTGGTTAATTAAATGCGAAGGCCGAAGAGCAGAGATGAAGCACAGCAGCGTATCATCACTTTGTGTCACTTTATATGTGACACATCAATGATAATCATTGATCCAGGTCTATTGAGCCTTGAAGGACGAATGTTAAAAATAAGTGCAGCGTATTAGGTACAGTGATTGTGGTTGCTGTGGTGTTTATGGATGAACTGTGTGAGTGAAGGACATGATTCAACACACAGTCGACTGTGGCACAGCTGGTAGGCTGCAATGGGTCGGTGTAGTTCCCGGTTACTGAGGGAAGACAATGGGACGAGTATAATGGTTTAATAGTGGCTAAATGCAACACCTCATGAAATCATGTTCCCCCTGTTAACAAATTAAGTCAGTGTTTTTTCACAGTGGGAAAAAAATATATTAGCAGTTAATTAGTTAACGTTGGATGTGAGAGATTCATATTCACACAATATTCATTAATTTATGTGCCAAAGCTCTGATTCATGAACTTTGGTGCACAACATGACATTTTCGAGCATTAAAAATATAAATATACATATTAATCTATCAGCTGATTGAATTCCCCCAAAATAGGACATATGGTAAAGGAAATAACATCCAATAACAGCCAGCTAGCTGTTCAGCTGTTTTTTCCTTCCCTTCCTCTCTTTGTATTGTCACTCATGGTGGATCATGATTATTAATTTTCAATTGCACAATGTTCTCCTAGTAAAGCGTAAATGCTGAGGGATCCATACGTTTTCAGGAGAAGACGTGGTGGGGATCACGACTCCTACGATCCCATGCACGTCATCAAACTAGGTCTCTGAGAGACCCTCATAGGCTGAAGTTACATGTTCTACTCTCAAATACATTATCGCAAATGTGGCGCAATGGAAGCATATGAATTAGTGTGGTGAAGCTGAGATCTGCATCTGTAATGACACTGAAGTAGATGAAACAGTCATTAAGTCAGCAGAAGGGACTTCAGTGTTTCACATGAAGATTAAATAAACTCTGACAAGAGAAGAACTTCTGCAGGTTAAAAGGGAGATCATGTCTTGTACCTGGAGGACATTACGGGTGTTACGGTACATGTATCCGTTCTGAATATTTCTGGTACTGTCCTTTCGTATGCAGCGACTCCACGTTCAGAACTTATTAGTGTGCTCATTGGTCTCAAATTCAGACGAACAACTTTAGCAAAGGACCTGATGTGCTGTAGGTTTGTGGTCACAGCGACCGCAGACAAACAGGAGTGTGAAGACCCTCCCTCATCATTTGCTGTGTGTGAACACTTCCGTTTCACAGTCAACTATAATGATGACAGACAAAGAAGAGTGGATTGTATGAAAGACGCTTGCTGATATTGCGCAACTGCTATAGGACATGTAGCTGTTAGCACATCCAACATACCGACTTGTTTGAAACGGTATCACCAGAGTGATGTCCACTAACACGGACATTAGTGGAACAAGGAATAATTAGTTCCGTGCAAACCCAGTTCCCCTAATTCAGACTGTGTCAATGCAGTAATGAGGTAATAATAGGTGTTTTCATGGCAGCGGACATAAGACTGTTCTCTGATGTTGAGATGTGAATGGCATTTTCTACATGTCCATATCCATTAGGATATGTATTTCATTATTTTAACCTTAAAACCGAGGTACGATACCGAGCTGTGATTTTTGTGTACCGTTACACCCCTAGAGCAGTGATTCTCAAATGGGGGTACGCGTACCCCTGGGGGTACTTGAAGGTACTCCAGGGGGTACTTGAGATTTTGTTTTTATATATTTAAAATTAGCATCCATTCAAAAATCCTTGAAAAATTGTTATTTAACAAACATTCAATAAAATATAAGTGTAAGTTCATGAACTAAATTTTATATTCAGTAGGCTTTTCAATTTAATTATCCTAAAAAAACAGAGTCTCCCCCATACCGTAGTTTGACCCAACCTGGCACACGCCACCTGTCGTCACCTGTCATCACCTGCCTTGAAAACAGCAATGCTGCTGAAACACGGAGGGACAAGTACCAAAGAAGGCGAAACCAGAGCAGAGAGCCTTCCCTAAACAACACCGTGAGAGCTTGTGCCTCTTCGGAGCCTTGCTAAAACGTAAAAGTTTTCCGTTGTGAAGTTAATCATTCATAACAAGTCCGCGTCTCTACCGGTACCCTTTCAAAATAAAAGCATGTAATACAAAACCGGAAATGAAATTGTATGACCTTAAAGCGAGCAAATATTTCACAATAAAATAACAGAAAGACACTTCAACAATATTAACAATAACATAGATTGGGTTATTTACACTTTTTGTTTTTTCTGTGGGGAGAGATTAGCCAACAGTGGCATTAAGCCACCACATCTTCAGCGGTATCTCCAGACAAAACATGAAAGTCATGTTGGTAAGCCACCTGAGTTTTTTAAGAGGAAACTTTCTGAATTCAGGTCATCTCAAGACACGATGCGTAAAGCCTCCCCGAAGCAGAGGGAAACAAGCTACCTGTCAGTATTTTTTTCGATCCTTAAAGAAGATATTTTAAGATGATAAATATTGAAAAAATGTTTTGAGCTAATCTTTTATTTAAAACTAAGTTAATGATTTATTTTTTGGGAAGAAGTGTTTAGCTATAATTAAGTTCATGAGTTCAGTTTGAGAACATATATTTATTATGATCCCAAAAGAGGTCACTTTAAGTTGATAATTATTTTGATGTGCACAAATCTTTATTTATATTGAGATAATAATAGTTATTTTTTATATCTTTTTATTTCGAAATAGTTCAAGAGAGACCACTAAAAATGAGCAATGTTATGGACATTGATGGAGTTTTAAAATGCTTTGCGCTGGTTAGGGGGTACTCGGCAAAATTTTCTCTTCGAAGGGGGTACGTCACTGAAAAAAGGTTGAGAACCACTGCCCTAGAGGACATCCAATGAAAAACATCCATGAAGTCTTCAAAATGTTAGCTCCCATTAGTTATTCCTCCACGCCATTAGTGCTGTGGTCCATCCATCCCTTTAGCAGGTATATCACTTATCCATCACAGGGAATAAGAAGCATGTTGACCCTGGACAGGTTGTCAATCTGTCTGACGTACCGAGACAAACAACTACTCCCAGTAACACTCAGATATGTTCAGACAGTGTTTGGCCTGTGGGAGGAAGCAGAAGAAAACAGACACACGCAGAGAAGTGTGTCTCTGCTGGATCCCTCCTCGCTCTTTGCCCCAGATATTTGTTATTCAAGTCACATTCTACAAGTTAATTGCTGATGATACAGTGATGTCCCAGCATGCAATGGGGCAAACAGCCTTTTAAGCCAGTTGATAAAATGACTGATTATCGACGGATTACTCCCAATCACTAGTGTCATCAGACCTCTGTAATGAAATGAGGGGGTGTTTGTCTGTGTGTGTGTGTGTGTGTGTGTGTGTGTGTCATGCTGTGACACTGATGAACATTAACTCAACATGATTGATATTTACATGATAATGATGTTAAAAATGAGTCTTTTACAACAACAGTTGTCAACAGTGTAGAACAACAACGTCAACCCAAACTGCAGTGAATTCCCTGTTTCTATTGTCAAAGAAAAGATGGAGGTTATTTTAAACAGAGATTCAGATAATACTGTAAAATCAAGTTAATTATAGGATTGTAGTATATTGTTTAATAAGTGTCAGCCGCTGGAACAAATTCAGATACAAAAAACACATTGGTGCATGATGCAGCATGTGGAGCCTTCATGCAGCAAAGTGAGGCTGTATTAGATCTTTTGAATATTTCATTAGAAAGAGCTGGACATGTGGTGTAAAGAGCACTGCACTGTATGTATCTGTCACTAAGTTCAACTGTCTCACCTCAGACTCCCACACGTCAACCACCAGACCAGATCTTACAAAAATACCTTTGTCATTATGCATGAAACACAGTTACAATATTAAACTGCTGACACTGCTGGGACCAAACACACACTATCAATAACTGTGTTGGCTGAAACGTATTCAGATATATGAGGATCAGATATATCATTATATTCATTCAGGTGGTAATGTATGTATCATGTTTTGCTCCAACACAGGAGTCAATACATCTCATTATTGCTTTGGGAGTGTGAGATTCATTAAGGGAGATGTGACGAGATTAAGAAGCAAAATAAATAGAGCTGGCTGACGATGACTCTCCCCCTCGCTGTCTCTCCGTCTCGCTGTGAACTGAAGAAACAAACACGTCCCTTATTAAAACTACAGCGATTCATTTGTCTTATATTAACTGGATGAATCCTGCAAGTTGCTCTGATGAACAGTGAAACACCAGACTACAAGTTTCAGTCATCTTGAGGAGCAGCAGCTGAGCAACGTGGAGCCTTGCCTTTTCAATTACTGTTGTTCAGACTCTTAAAAATAACAGCATGTATCATCTATCCATCCTCAATGATGCCAATTATACAGCAGTAATGTGTAACCAAGTCTAAAAGCATTTTTAATATTCACTATTATAATCACACACAATGTTAGTTAATACTTGTTACCTGGCATGAAAAGGCCTCCACTCTTGGGGGAGCCCTCCTTATGAAGGTGTGTCTCTGGCTTCACCTCTACCCGTTCTATTGCTGAACACCATGGGAGAGATGTTTCCATAAGTCCACCTCTGTTAATATGTTTGTAGGTTTACCTGCTGGTTTATGTGTATTATGCTGACTGGATGTTTTTGTGTATTTGTGTAGGGGCTCCACATATTTAGCTCGATGGATTTTATTTCTCACCATTGAATAAATCATTAGAAGAGATAACTAGATAACTACACATTCATCCATCCATCCATTTTCTATGGAGGACCATACATGACATAAGTAAAAATAAATAAATAAATAAATGTATAAATAAATACAGAAATAAATAAATAAATAAAAAAGGAAATAAATAAATTAATACAGAAAAAAATAAATAAATATGTTAATACCAAAAGAAATGTCAAAATAAATGTCTTAAATATATTTGCACATTTATTTATTCCCTGACACATTTCCTTTTCATTTGCAGTGTCCTTATGCTAATGAGAAAGGCGGGCCTAATCGCAGTCTCATGCAGGATTGGTCACAAGAGTGTAATGATCCAGCCCTACTGCCTCTCAATGCTGACTGGTGTCCAGTAGCTGTTTGCAGCGTTGAGCCAGTTTACACTTAAAATGAACTGGTTAGGGTTCAGAGGGTTAGTTAAGGTTATTTTTCATTGGGATGATTTAGCTGTCAGTAGTCCTGACTGTGAGCGTCACGTGTTCTACTGAGCACAAGGAGCGAGCAGAGAGGAGGAGGAAACAGAAACTCCAGCTCGTTACAAACCACCTGCAGCCTCTCCTCTGATCGTGAAGCCGCTGATCTCTGAGCAGATGTGACCAGAGAAGCTCTGTGTTTCCACTGTTCTACAAAGTCACTGAGCGGCTGTTTCACGGTGAAGAGCTCAAGTCTCTGTCACTGCCCGTGTCTCTGAGCGAGTGTGTGGCGGAGCGCAGGGGCTGTGTGTGTGTAGCTCAGTTGACCAATCCTGCTCGAGACCGCGGTTAGGCCCGCCTTTCTCATTAGCATAAGGACACTGAAATCGAAAAATAAAAGTTGGAATAAATGTGGAAATAAATAAATAAATGTGGAAATAAATAAATAAATGTGGAAATAAATGCAGAATTAAATGAATCAATGTCTTAAACTTATTTCCACATTTATTTATTTATTTCCACATTTATTCCAACTTTTATTTATTTCCACATTTATTTATTTTTCGATTTCAGTGTCCTTATGTAAATGAGGCAGGAGGTCCCAGCCTCAATCCCGAGCCGGATTGGTCAACTGAGTGATCCAGACAGAAGTAATCTATACCTAGTGAACCTCCTTGTAGTGCTAGCGTAACATGTCATCATTTGCAGTGTCCTTATGCAAATGATGACCGGGTTCGGACCCAGAAGCCGTCCCATACGGATCCGGGCCTACAGCCAAAACAGAAGGTTGTGATTTAAAACCTGACGGAGCGATTTTATTTTTAACCGGCGCAGCTTTGTAATCATTACGGTAGTGGTTTAGCGGAGTATCTGTTTTTTTAACAGGCGCAGCTTTTGTAGTGATTACGTTAGTGTTTTAGCGGATAAGGAAACGCATTGACCAATTGCATGCGAGTTAAGGCATCCCGCGCGATACTGCTCAGCCAATCAAGTCTGTGCATCTCAGGCGGTAAAAATTTAGACTATACAGTGCAGACAGAGACAGAGCGAGTAAGAGGTAAGTTGCACACGAGAGGGCGGTAGAATCAAAAAGAAAGATAGGGAGACAGGTAGAGAAAACACAGGGAGAGAAACGGAGTACTGAAATGGAGAAAGGGAGAGAAACGTAATGAACAAATAGCGCTCTCCAAAAAAAGTAAAGTTGGGCAATCCGGAATGGACCGACTCATTTCTGTTCATACTTCCCACTGGGAGCACTAAACCTGTGTGTCTTATATGATCAGAAACTGTGGCACTTATTAAAAGTGCCAATATGAAACGCCATTATGAGAAAAAACATAAAGGTTAAGAACAAACATATCCAGTTAAATCTGAAGTGAGATCACAGAAAATAAGTGGTCTCAGAGCCAAATATGACCAGTCCCCCAGGATCCTGAGACAACGTGCTCATGAGTGTTCCTTCAGAGTTGCTTGGATTTTGGGTCGACACAAAAAGCCATTTACTGATGGAGGGTTTGAAATACGGTCCTACTTTTATTTAGTTAATTAGAGAACATTATACATGTGTGCAATCATACATATATGTTCAGTTCTATGTTATGTGACAATAAATATTGTCAATTTATTTTTAATCGTACTGAATTCATTTGATTTGACAGTCAGGTATTGAGTACATGCAGTTGCTGATACAACTGCTAGGCTACTTAAATATATATCACACTAAATAGTTAGAAATTATGATCTTCCGGACCTTTGCTTAAAGAAATTTTCTCAAACTGGACCTCGAGAAAGTTTAGTGGAATACCCCTGATGGCTTCAGACCAGAGACCACTGGCAGACCTGCTGCGGGATGTGGCTAACCAGCTTGAGAACTGTGAGTTTCTTTTGTTTATATCTGTAAACAGTTTAACTAACAGTTGTATCCAACTTTTGCCAACGTATTGTATGACACTGAATTAGCCACCCATGTGATGATCGTCGCTTTGGTATTTTTTGTGCAGCGCCGGGTACCAGTAGCATGCTTACTGCATCCACACCGTCCAGGAATGTGACACCAAGGCACCCAGTCGACGGTAAGTTTCTGCAGCGAACACAATGTGAGCTAAATCCATCCCACACTGTTAGTTAGCTTACATTTGTAAGACTTGTCACTTCTCTTGATCCTAGCCGAGGTGTCAAGACTCTTTGCTCCATACTCCCATGGCGAGAGAAGCTCCACAAGGCGGCGACCCCTTGGTGTGCCCACACTCTCCTCTTTCACCCGTACCTTTTGCTGTCTCGAGGATAAGAGTGGTAACATTGTCCCCAGCCGATTCACAAAAGAAAAACTTGCTTCTGCAGGGTAAGGGGAAAAACGTTTGACGTTTCAAGGTATGTTAAACATCATGATGAGGATTGACACATGCTTCTTCAGCTGTCAGTATATTTTTACGCTGCATGTCAATTTTGTATCCAATAAATAAAATGCAATAACCTTAAAAACATGAAGGATCTTTTATGTCACACCAGTGATTTGCATTATGTTTCCATTTCAGGTAGTCAAACAAATCCCAATGATTTTAGGGAGTTTATTTTAACAGCCTATCCAAAACTCCGACAAGGGGGTGGATTTGAGTTGCTCAGGATTGCAGGAACAACAAGGAGTCGCAATCTGAACCTCATTCCTTGTCCCAATGAGGGCTACAATGTTAAATATTTAAAAGATACACAAATTGGTCATGCAGTTCTTTTCATTCGACCACTCCAAAGGAGCCTGGATCTCGAGGCTGTAAGTTCCTCCCTTTAATACTGCTGTTCTTCCCTAAAATGCAGAGTATAAAGTATTTCTTGTATTGAGTCTTACAATTATCTGTTTTTTACAGGCATGTCAACCAGAAAGCATGGTTGGACCACCTGCTAAATGCATTTCTTGTGGAGAGGAGTTTTCTTTTTCAGAAATAAAAGATCACAGTGATGAATGCATGAGGTACTGCCCTACAGAACTAAAACATAGTTTGTCAAGCACATTGTGTAACATTAATCATGTTACACGATATAAAACATACTAACCCTAACAACAAAAATTATCTATTTTTACCCAAGACCACCACAGAGCAGTGGTGAGGGAGAGGTAGGCACAGAAAGGGCCAGCTCCTCCCGAAGTCAAGATATTTTTGTGCGTACATTGAGGAGACGAGAGGAGAGTGAGCCGGCGAGGGCCAGCAGCTCAACCTGTACCATGCCACCTCAGGGAGATGTGCCTGCCCCAGAGCTAATTGATCTGGATCCCTTTGGGGAGAGAAGCATCTCTGGTTGGTTACATATTTTGAAAATTACATAAAATATTTCAATGAATAGTTGCACTCACATATCAATTGATCCAATGTTAATTATAAAATGTGTAAATCTATTTTTAGATTGGAAAATTGCCACCAATGCCAAAGAAGCAGCAAGGGCATATAAAGAAGCCATTTTGAGCCAGCATGCTTCTAGGAAAGCACTGAGTCTCATTATGGATCTTGGAGACAGTGCAGAGGACAGGGAAAGGGCAATCCTTTCATTTTATAAGATGGCTCATGTTGAGTTGGCCTGCCCCTTGACATGCACTCTTATTGGTAACACACTTACTTACTAACTAACTAACTTACTTACAAATGACCAAATCCTATTTTCTGTTAACTGAAATCTGTGCTGTGTTTTGCTTTTTCAGGAGATCCAGCAATTGGCGATGGTGTGACTCGCCATTTCTTCTCAACCATCATGCACAAACTTCAGAATGGTTTTGAGATTAATTTCGGTAAGTACAAATTTTAATTTTCACTATCTCATATATTTTACTTGTGTTTTATGACACACTCCAGATTCGACCACTGTAGATGTGTTAGAAGCTTCTTCTTTTGTTGCTTTGTTAAGGTACTATCCCGTATGTCAGTAAGGTTGTTTGTACGGGTTCCAGGCTGAAACCAGATCACCCCAAGAATGTGAATGTAGCTTATTTTAACCTGTAAGTTTCTGCAGGATAAAGTCAACCAGGTTATCCAGTGGCTGATTGACAATCCCTTTACTATTGCTGTTTGACAGTTGAAAATCTACGTGATTTGACTTTTCTATTTTCATTTAAGTGCCAGGGGGAACTCTGCTTTTTGAGGGTGAAAAGGATCATCTGCTACCCTCCACTTCCCTTGTCCTTTTGGAGAGTGATTTATTTGTTGTTGCTGGAAGAATGATTGGGCATTCATTTCTTCATGATGGGCCATGCCTGAGTGGACTGAGCCCAGCGATCCTGCATGTGCTCTTTGGTGGATCCCCAGAAGAAGCAACAATCGATATTAAGGACTGTGCTGACCTTGACATCCGAGAGAAAATCAAAGTGGTACGATACATATTTTGTCAATAAGATTTAAAATCACTAGGGCTAAGACAATATAAATAATATTTTAAGTCAGGAAGAAATGATTAAGAAATGCCTAAACATAAATTAATTAAATAAGAAAAATAATTCAGTAGGTCAATGTTAGGATTCTTCCACAATCACATCTTACAGTTAATAGGGATGGCTAAACCAACAGATTTACGATGTTATAAACTACTACCATGCTAATCACATGACATTTTAATCTAATTTAAATGTTTGATGTGGTTTGATTTGACAACTTGATGATTTATCTACGGACTATTAATCTTGAGAAATCCAGAAATCTAATCGAATTGATTCAAATTGTCAATAGCTGGATGGCAGAGAAGAGTTATCTTCAGAACAAAAGATCAGTATCAATGAGTTGGCACTGTCCTGGGATTTGCCTCCGGTCACAAGTGAGAAGAGGAGATGGCTTCTTGACAAGATGTTACTTCATGCTGTGAGTATTCTGTACTTAAGACTTCATATAAATCACACTAACTAATCAAGAGCTTTGATGAAAGACTAATTTTGCCCTTTTTTTGTCAGATACCTCCCAGATGTTTGTTGATGAGAAATGAATGATAGCTTATATGGCAATAGGTTGAAGATTAGTAAGGCTTCATGACTTTGAGTGTGATACAAATGTTTTGCAGGTCCTACGAAGAACCTCAAAACAAGTGAAGCAATTACGAAAGGGGTTAAAAGAGACACTGGTGTGGCCTTTGCTGAATGACAGGAAAGACACAATTCCTCTCGTCTTTCCAAGAGCATCAGAATTAGAGTACACACCACGGGTAAGTGAACTCAGGCTGCTACTAATCGTACAGTATCTTTCTGTCAAGAAGACTACTAATTCAGGAGTTCCTATCTTAAACATGTTTTATTTTCTACCCTCTGGCAACCACTGGTTTCAGTTTATTACACCAAAAATAACCTGGAGAGATTTGAAATATTTTGCAGATGAATAATCAGTAGGTGTTTGTTCCCTCTTACAAATGTACTTTATCATTGGATAAGCAAGCTCTGCACAAAATGTTGTTCTGAAGTCCCTGCGAGTAATTTTCATAGAAACAACGGCTGCATGAAAGGAAGGAAATCAATCCAAAAAATGATTTTGAAAACTCAAAAAAGGAATGAAAAGTTCACATCATGGCCATCTTACACATGCAAATCCACCAGTATGGCCCTTACAAAACTGCTTACCACCACATACTTTTATAATAATTGTAATTATTAGAATTAATAACTTCTTATATTTCCAGTACTGTACTTTATTGTGCTATATATACACTCTGGACAGCATGAAAAAACAAGTGTTAACTGATTGAAAAATATTGTATCTTTCAGATGGTCTTGGACAAGATAAAGTGGCCAACACAGGATGAGGAGGAGGACAGTGATGTCTCTTTGGAGGACACCTGTAGGATCACAGGATTCCTTTGAACATTTATTGAGAACGGTAAATTAATATTTACATTACATTACTTAAAAAAATCCTCAATCAACAATTTGTCAAATTATTTACTGATAGCTACAGCACACTCTGAAGATGTTACTGTCCAAAAGCCTTAGTCTAAATGCAGTGTTCTATTTTTGGTAGCATCTCCCAACTTCCTTGGGAAACTCCTGGGGCCTCATGTACTAAGGTTGCGTACGCAGAAAAACGTGGCGTACGTCCTTTTCCACGCTCACGTTCAGATGTACAAAACGTGAAATGACCGTAAAAATGTGCGGTCCCAACGCCAGCTCCAGAGCTGTCGTACGCACGTTTCTACAGCTATTGTTCCTTTGGCGACACTTAGAGGTGACGCTGGAAAACTGGGAAAAAAGGTGAAAACAATGACTCATCAGAGTGATTTGCAATCAGAGACACACTAATGAACAATTAACACACCTTGCAATTATATGGGTGGCTATAAAAGCATGCGCAATGCATGAAGAAAATTGTTTTAACAATGGCTGTGTTAGCGTTGTTAGAGGACATCGCAAATGGTCACATCCGAAGGGAACGTATATTTAGGGAACGCGAGGACTTACTCACAAATGATGACGATTGGCTCATGAGCCGATTTCGTTTCCCCAGGCCAGTATTACTGGAGCTGTGCGCAGAGCTGCGGCCGGCCCTAGAGCGCCACACAGCCAGGAGCCAGGGGTTGTCCGTGCCCACACAGGTGCTGATCACGCTGGGGTTCCTGGCAACAGGGACCTTCCAGCGGGAGCTGGCCGATCGGTCAGGAGTGTGCCAGTCCACCCTGAGCCGAGCCATGCCAGCTGTGTGGGACGGAATCATCCGAATGTCATCCAGGTACATCAAATTCCCATACAATGCTGTTGAACAGGCCCATATTAAAGCGCAATTTGCAGCAACAGCCGGTTTCCCTAATGTAATCGGAGCTGTTGACTGCACACATATTGCCATAAAAGCGCCATCACAGGATGAATTTTTTTTACGTTAACAGGAAACACTTTCATTCTATCAATGTCCAAGTGATATGTGATGCGCAAATGCAGCTCCTTAACATCGTGGCAAGGTGGCCTGGTTCAACGCACGATTCATTCATTCTGACCAACAGCATGGTTGGGAACAGACTGGAGGCTGGCACTGTACGCGATGGGTGGCTTCTGGGTGAGTAAATGCTTTATTCGTGTAATTGTCCCGTATGTATAAACCAGCGTAATGCACATCTGGGGCTTGTGCACATCCAAATATCATGTTTCTCTGACGTGTTCAGTATTCACGTCAGTAAAAGCGGGCGTAAAGTTAGAAATGTCGCCCGCGGTGCACTTCTGCATTCATTCATTGTGTGGTTTTTACGTTGTGTATTGTAAGCAGCCAATTGTATGACCAGTATAATTACAGCATTTATGAATTCAGCATATTTACCTTGGGGATGATCGGTGTCCCCTTCATGGGCTCCCACCACTCCGGTGAGAGCTGTGTCACCGATCAAAGCGGCCACTCTCAAATCGAAGGGGGAGAGTTCCCCCACTCCCGTCCCCCCACCTGTTGCGGTCACGCTTCGGCGGTGGGCAGAAACCCTCCGCTTCACCTCCACCTTGAGGTCTGACCACTTTTTTGTAATTTCAGAGTGTGTGCGCTGCTGAGACCCCACTGCATTGACGGCCTCGCAAACACGCTCCCACTCATGTTTCTTTTGTTTAGCATTTATCCCTGGATTAAGAGGTGAATCTCAGGTCCAGGGGCCTATTTAAATGAAATTGCATATTTAAATGAGGGCGTGGACAGGGAGGAGTTTGGCACGTCGGCATGTGCGCTCAATTCCACGTTGATTGAGATGTACAAAAGAAACGTGCTTGGATCCATGCGTTCGCACACTTTGATACATCTGAATTTATTTGTGCGTAAGACAGTTTCTGGGTTTTGGCGTACGCCAAGTTTCAGTATGAAATCCACGCAAGTCTTAGTACATGAGGCCCCTGGAGTTCTGGGTTGGATGGAGTGTGCTTCCAAGACACCTGGATGTTGAGGTGGTGGAGAGCAACTTCCCCAAGTCCTCCACCTGCTTCCACCTGCTGAAACTTCCACATCATTACAAGGAGTATTTTAATTTTGAAAGAGACATTGTTGCTGCGATTTGTAGCACAGACACTGGGTTTGGTATGGTCTAGAGTCTAGACCATACCAAATTAAATATGCTGTACTATCTCACAAACATGCCTGCTTTATTGCACCAGTGTTATTCAGTTTCAAAAATTTACTGTCTAGAGTCTAGACTGTAGACTCTAGACAGTATAGTTTTAGTTCATTATGATGTTCACTGATGTAGTTAATTATGCCTCTGTCAGTTAATCACTGTTCCCTTAGTGAAATTGTTTCAAAGCCAGTTGTTGCTGTTATTTATTAAATATATTATTCAGAAAAAAAATGTAGAAGCTCCTTATTTCTACTTATGTTAAAATTACCTCATCCATATGAAACAAATCTAATATCTATCAAAACATTGTGATTTAGCAATGGAAATTAGAACTGCACTAAAGCCAAGCACTGTGTTTTTATGTAACTCACAAATTCTTCATCATGGAGCTTGTGAGGGAGGAATTTACTGGATCATTTCTGATAATAAGCTCACAGTTTGGACATAGACATCAACAACATCAGACAGAGGGCCACTGGGGTCTGGTAGACTTTCAGCTTCCTGCTCAGTCAGTGGGCGCTGCAGCTGAACTTCAGGGATCACAACACCAGGTTGACGGTGACCACATGGTCCAGTCCAGTCGATTCCAAACTCCATGTCAACCTGCAATTTGTCGGAGCTCTTGTTAAAGGGTTAGTTTAGCCAAAATCTCAGATAAAATGGCAAAAATCCTTACAGAATTATAAACCACCTTCAGTCAATTAGATTTACAGGAACTAGATTGAAACAAAACTTGTTTTATCATCGCTTGGGATTCTGGACAAATCTTAGATGAACAACATCGGCATCAAGAAGAGAGATTGTTTAGAATTCTCAAAGAGCCAACAAATTAATTTAGAGTACTGATGCAGGTTTACATTTACTTTGGAATAGACCTTTTACTGTATTATTTTCTACTGCTAAAGGTTGTTACAACAGTTTTTGTAATTTCCGATAAAGTAGTGAGAATGTGGACATTGTTCCATGTAGGACAGTTACAGAAAAAAAAAATTGCCTGTATATGTTCTGGCTGGGCCTCATGTTCATGGCGAGTCCACAGTTGCAACGGGGATTGGTTTCCCTCAGTGCGTAGTCGGTGACAGTTCCAGCCACGCTGGAAAAACTGAAGGTGCTTCTGTATGTGGGGCAGAAAGCACCAGTGCAGAGCATAGAGATGGATCTTGTTGACAGGATTGAGAAGACCTTCTCTCTCAAGGTTAGTAAAGATGGCGTAGAAGAGATCAAGCACTCCAACATAAACGTCTCTCCAGAGCCTCTCTATTCTGATGAAGAAAAAGTAGTGTTTCTACAATGAACAAAAAACAACTTTTTATCTTTTACCTAGTTTTGGAATATGGCAAGATTGGCATTGATGGTAAGCACGGTAAATAATAACAATGAACTCAATTTCAAGTCCTGTTTTTAATCTGTCCAAATGGAAGTTAGACAAAATGATAATGATATAAATTATATATATTCGTGAACTTGATTACGATTAAATGATACTGAAGAGAATGTATGGATAATTACAGATGGGTGGGAAATTGGTCAAAACTTCAACCATACCCAAAACAGTGAAACAAGTGTTATTTTGATAAATGTTTTAATGACAGATGTACCTTTGATTATGGACACTCCTGCCAGCAATGTGGGAATTCCTGTTCAGTCCTCTGTTAGCCACGATGTAGCGTGCAACGTCAACATTTTCCCCACCTTTATCTGACCTGACACGTGATGGCAAGCCGTAGACATCAACAGCCTCCAAGAAGCTACTTAAGACTGTTGCTGCCCGATTGTTGGTGGCTGAACTCAAGTACACAATTAAACGACTAAAGCCGTCAATACCACCATGCACAACGAAACGCCATCTGAAATACACATGTATGAGCACAGACAAAGATCACTAAAACTACCTGTATCAAGCATTTCTTTGTGAAGTTTTGGCCAATAGGCATATTTAATATTTGAACAGAGCTAATGTATCAAAATTCTTTAAACATATAAACATGTTCCCTCCATAGGACTGAAAACATGAATAGAAATCCTGACAAAGTATCAGGTAACGACTTCTATATATTAAATTCAAGTTCACAATGTGATTTACATTGCAATACACCAAAACAAACACACACACACACATATCTAAACAGCCAGTGGATTTATACAAGGCCCTAGTGAGTATTTTTGATACCAGCTGTGTGTTGTAGAGATTTTAATCATGTGATATTATCTTACTACAGTTCTACACAATTCAGTCACAAAGTATTTGGTCACTGAGATTTTCTTTTTTGACATCTGTAGTAGAAATATTAACTAAACATGGTTGACAAATTATTTTGTATTAGATAGTAAGCGTTTGAAGACTTGATAAGAGACTTATGATTTGTATTAACATACACCAAATGTTTAAGACTTGAGCGGTTTTATGATCGGAACTGTTTATGATGTGAATACGGTGAGACCATTTGTGACTTAATTACCCATCAAAGGAAAGAGTGGATGTCTTCTTATCACCTAAGGAACACATGTGAATCAGCTGCTAATGTTTAGATTCCTCTCCTTCCCCCACCATGGAACCAGTCTGGATTGGTTCAGAGGGACAGCCCTCAATCCTCCTATATAAGATCTGTGTCTTTGACTGTTCTGCATCCTCACTCTGACACCCTTGTGGTTTCCCTGTGTTGATCCTTTCTGCAGAAAGCCCCTTATTAAATACATGTTGATAACTTTGTTGTTTCCAGCCTCTTGTATTTCCAGATTTCTATCACACATCCATACAACCCTTTTTCAGTACAGAAAAGTCAGGCTCAATTGTAATAAAATCCAATAAATACTATGACACAAACATCAATTGTATCACTGTTTATGTCTGTCTAATCACTTGTAGATATAGATCACTAAAAAGCCAAACGAACAGCCTTACTTTTATTTTCTATGCAAGTAATATAAGCCAGGTAAAAAATTGATTTGCAAACAAGAATTTTGATGGAACAAATTATGTATTTCATCCACCATGAATAAATCGAAGTTTGAATTGCAATGATGCGGATTGTTCATTTAAAACTGAAGATGGATCAATCTTTTGTAACTGCTCTGGATAAACAGTATACTGGGGAGTAAGTATCTTACAGTAATAAAATCTATAGTGAAGAGGATGTTTATCAAGTAAAATTTAGCAATGCTACAGATGATTTATGTTTTTAAGATACCTTATCAGTTTGTGATTTCCGTCGATATGCCATAAACTGTTCGGTGCTGGTACAAAGTACTTCCTGCGCCTTTGTGGGTTCAGCTGAAGTGTGCGCACCACAACTCCATTAGGATCCACGCGCCTCATGGATTCCTGGACACGTTGTCCTATATACAGGACAAAGCACAGATAAGGTGTACTCTAAAAACGTTAACCATTCCTGAATCTGTAAGTAACATCACAAAATCTGGACTAGCAGTCTGAAAAGCAGCTTCTATTCGACATTTTTAATAAATCAGCAAGTAGGCCAAATCCAAATTTATTGGTGAAAAATCCCAGGACACATAAATGGGTAATGACTACTAACACTTACTTTGTATGTTTATGCCTTGTGCTTTCAGGTGACCAACCATCATTTTGTATCCAGAGTTGGGATGATGCTGCAGAATTTGGGTCACAGTTGCATCCAGATCGTTGTCCTCCAATGGAGTTGATAATTCATGGACTCTGATCATCCAAAAGAACAAGAAAAAAGTCAAAAGTGACGACAAACGACAACCTGCTGTCTAAGGATATTTCCCATTGTATGAGTTTATAAGTGTCAAACTAATTCAAGTTTGCTTAATAGGTGTCACATCTGCCTTTTTTATGTTTCACTCCAGAAATAGTTTGACAGATTATCTGACGAACTGAAGAGGCTAATTAATGGCAACCATGGTCCATGTGTATGAACTAATGCTGAAACATAAAGTTGCTGATCGCAAGGAAGAAATCAATTCAGTCTCTCAGTCTCTCTCAGAATTATAGCCATTGGGACACTACTTCAGTCAACAACAACTATATATGTATTTATATATTCTTCAGAGAAGAAATGTTAAATAGGGATGAACCGATATGGAAATTCTTGGCCGATACCGTTGTTTAAAACAACTATCTATACAATAGACGATACCGATACTTGTTTATTTTGTTTTTGTTGTTCACCCTTTTGTGCCAGGAAAATAATTAAATCATTATTTAAAAAGTACTATTTTTAATTATTTCAGCCATTTATCACTCTTATGTTTTAATAAGCACAAATGCAATCAGATTTATGAAACAATCTTTGGTTTAACTAAACTTTATTTAACGGAGACATATTATGCCCATTTTACCACAAGTTGATATGGTTCCTTGGGGTCTTAATGAAATGACTGTAACCAAT
Organism: Platichthys flesus; assembly: GCF_949316205.1. Taxonomy (NCBI): domain Eukaryota; kingdom Metazoa; phylum Chordata; class Actinopteri; order Pleuronectiformes; family Pleuronectidae; genus Platichthys; species Platichthys flesus. The sequence continues at coordinate 4,464,616 of NC_084948.1, read as the reverse complement.
TTTGGTAAAGAAACCAAAAGGATAATTTTAAACAGCACCTTTTTACCCTGTCTAAAACAGATTGACCTGTTTTAAGTGCCAATAGTTACTCCCGCTTACCAGCGCTTTATTGAATTTCTTCACTTTGACGCGAACGGAGGCGTAGCTGAGGTGAGCTGCTAGGAGGGCCCGAAGCGAGTCCAGAGTTTCCGCCGCCGAACGCCGTACCCGTTCCGGTCTGCGGGCCGCCTTCCGCACCGGCGACAACCACCGCCCGGCGGACCAAGAGACAGAAAGCCCGGTGCGCTGGTGCGGATATTGTAGGGGTATAATATACGATGTAACAATTAAGTTAATACTAAACGCAGTACAATTACCTTATCCCATAATGTGCCATCCTCCGACGAATGGTTCTCTCGCTCACACTGAACAGGTGTGCTATGTCCCCAGCAGTGTAACCCAAATGGAGGTGAGCTTCGATAATATCGGGGGGCAAAAATAATGACGGGCGTCCAAAGGTTGCGTCTTCATCTTCTGTCTCTGAGAGGATGCATAGTTGGCGGGCAACTTCTTGAAGACTGGCCAACACTGCTGGGTCGACGTCCAGTTCCATTTCAGCGTTGAGCTGAGCTAAATCGTTCACCAATCCATCCAGACGAAACTGAATATAGTCCTTTGGTGCATGGTTCTCTACATCGTTCGCTAATGACCTTAAACCATTTGCGATGCCTCGTAAAAAAAACGACATTTATAAACCACTGTTGGATAGAATACATACCTAAAATGTAACTGGTTAAGTGGGCTGATATCAAACAGCTGCTGGATACCAGTCAGCATCGAAAGGCAGAAGTAGTAGAACTGGATCATTACACTCCTGTGACCAATCCTGCATGAGACTGCGGTTAGGCCCGCCTTTCTCATTAGCATAAGGACACTGCAAATGAAAAGGAAATGTATCAGGGAAAAAATAAATGTTAAAATATATTTAAGACATTTATTTTGACATTTCTTTTGGTATTAACATATTATTTTTTTTTTTCTGTATTAATTTATTTATTTCCTTTTTTATTTATTTATTTATTTCTGTATTTATTTATACATTTATTTATTTATTTATTTTTACTTATGTCATGTATGGTCCTCCATAATTTTCTTCTGTTTATCCAAGATCAGGTTGTGGTAGCACCCATCGGATCAGGTTTTTCTAGACATCCCTCTCCCCAGCCACATTTTCCAGCTGCTCCTAGACGATCCATAAGCATTCCCAGGCCAGATGGGATATGTGGTCAACCAGTTCTAGGTCCAACCCTGGGTCTCCTCTCAGTTGGACGTGCCCGGTAAACCTCTATCAAAGGTGTAGGTGTAGTGAATGTGACTTTCATAATTCACCCTTGTTCTTAGTGTAGTTCTATACACTGTTTCAAACTGTTATTTAATTAATATGTTAAGTATGATGTGCCGGGACCGTGTCCCTTTAAATATATATGTGCGTCATGACGTCGAGCCCAGTCCCTGCTGGGTAACGTGATGACATGAGAGCCAAAAGCTTGCTGGGTATTGAAGCGCCATTTTGTTTGTTGTTGCGCAGATACAATAATAAACGGGCCACAGACTTGTGTTCCCAGCTTCAAAAATTGTTTTTTGCGTTTGAATGCAATTCCCACATAGGCATCCTGATTAGATGCCTGAACCACCTAAATTGACTTCTTTTTACACATCAAGGAGCAGCAGTTGTACTGTGAGCTCCCTCCAGATGTAAAATCTACTCACCTCAACACCAACACCGAGCACTGCCACCCAACAGAAACAACGTGTCTCCTTCTTTTTCCTACTATCATTCCTTGGCACAACCAGTTTGCAACCATCGGACAGATGATTGATCGATTAGTAAAGGGCAACTCGCTGTCATGTGGAATCAAACCCCAGGAACTATTTTAAGATCAAAACCTCACCCTACATAAACATGGACGACATGAGAGGTCCACCAAAAGTAAAGCCTGACCATCTTGGCCGCCCCCTGGTGGCTGGCTGCAGTTTAGGTCAAACCCCACCTCCTCCATATTGGTGGATAGGACATGTACCAATACATTTTTCTCAAAGATGGTATCGGCTATTTTGCGTAGTTCTTATCATACTGATGTTGGTTGAATTCTTAATTTCCCCCAGAAAGTTTGGTTTTAGTTTTGATCCTTAATATATATATAAATACATATGAGATATATATGTGAGACTGTCTCCTTATTTGCGGAGCATGAGTATCAGCAGGACTTTGCTATCGCTGCTCCACAACACAAACAATACCGCACAGTACACTGGCTCCAAATGACAACAGAAGCATAAATTCTCAGCACCTGTGTACTCGATCATAGCTCGTAGTTGTCGTCAACTTTATTGTGTATTACAGTTTCTCATTTTTATCTCCATTCAAAGACAATAATGGGAGATAGTTCTCTGCAGGCTGCTGTCAGCTAAAACACACACACACACACACAAACACACACACACATAATCAATACAGTCCCTTGACATAAAAACAGAGTGTGATGCAACATCCAGGACAGGGAAGTTTTTAAAAATGCTATTGATGAAAGTGAGACACTATGCAGTGACAGGTGATCAATAATCCATGTGTGAGAGAAGAACAGGTTGAGACTCAGGAGGAGTGAAGGTTCAGCTGCTTCTATCAAACCTGTCAATATTAAAGCAGAACGACTCAAACTTGGGACCAAGTCTGTCTTAGGCACTGTGGTGTGTGTGTGTGTGTGTGTGTGTTAATAGGAGTGTAATGTGCAGTGATAACAGTAAATAGTGTTTCTATCAGTCGTATCATCTCTTTAGTGTCACCAGCTGTGAACAACATCCTCTCGGGGTTTCATTGTGCTTTAGTCACAGTGACACTCGACTTGACTCGGACTAATCAGCTCTAACTGAACCCTCCTCCAGTGTGGATGACGACTGGAGCAGCGGCTCATTAGCACAGGAGCTGCTCGTGTGAAAAGAAAACCGTGTGGCACCAGTGTAACATTTAGAGAGGAGAAAATTAGTTCATCACTAGAACACGTTGAACACAATGTGTAGATAAACTTTTTATCAGCAGTTAAATGTAAAGGAGCGGCTTGTGTTGATGATTTATTTTCCATCATATTCTGTGTCAATGATCATTTGTCTTCCTCTCAGTTCCCCTCTGTGGGGCTTCAACTCATTCGACTGGGACTGTGTGTGGCTGTTCATTTACATTCCCCTCTTGTTTCAAACTGTCTGTTTGTATTTCAGACTGAGAGCAGAGGCTGTTGTTATTGTTATAATGTGTCAGCAGCAGCACAAGGGCTGAAACAACACAAAGGTTCAGGGGAGTCATCGAATAAATATACAATAGACCAAATTCACACTGTGACATCAGGCTCAGTGTGGGAAGCTCACATGCTGTTATAAAGAGAATAATGCAGCCTGCTGCTGCGATGCCGGTTTATAAAGCACATCAACATAAACTGTTTTCGTTTCACTGCCCACTAACTGATCAGCAACTGAAATGATAATGGTTAGTTAAAATCTGGACATCATATTTGTAAGTCCATGTTAGTTGATTGCGAACATAGCATTCAAGCACTTCTTTGCAAAACACATCCCGAGCACATTTATTTAATCAAGCTAGTAAATAACTGCTACTGTGTCCTTGTGACCTCAGGAATATTCAACGTTGTGTCACATTCTGATCATTTGAACATATCTCTTTGGTGTCAGAGGAAATGGCCACCAAGTGAATTTGGTCTAGAAAACATTAAGGTTGCTGCCACAGTCAGAGAAGTGACACTGATGCCCAAGCAGACGCAGTGGAAAGGATTTTAACCTCCACATACATAATGTGTGTGTCTGAAAGTTAGTTATGTGGGTGTTCTGAGCATTTGTAACTCTTCACATTCCCTTTAGCCAAGTGTAAATCACATTCAAAACATAAACGGGTCAAATTCATTCAGACACAGATAAAGCTGAACACAGGCACAACACGTTGCATCTGCTTTCAGGAACTTTCAGATGTAGGAGGATGTTTGCCTCATTTCATCATTTAGTGTCAGTGAAGGTGTTTGAAATATAAATGTATCTCCTAGTGACTGAGATGTGGAGACAGAGAAAAAGTTGGAGTATAAAATGGCGTCAATGTCAAGCAAGTCACACAGTTGAAAACAAACCTCAACACAGTTGTCTCAAGTCAACACAAAACACATTCATTAATATTTGTCATGTCTCAGATCCGTTAACCGCCACTGTTTTCTCCCCTGACACCTTTCTCTATTTACCAGAAGCAAAATTATACATTGGTCCTAAAGAGTTTATGGTGATAAAAACCATAATACATCATCAGTGAGCTGAAAAACAATCATATAAATTGATATGAATGAATGTATTTATCCTTAGAGGAGAAGGATTAGAGGAGGACCAATTTAAAGAAAAAATTCACTTCAAACCATTACTACAGGACAAATCAAAACTGAGTTTGAAAAATAAACACTGAAAAGTCTTGAATATTCACCATCATATTCCATCCTCAAATAGGCCTTTAACCCTCCTTCTATCTGGCACCATCTCAACACTGCTGGCACTGTGAGCCTGTGAGCCAGATGTCCAGCTCCGCAGAACTACACAAACAGTTTAACAGTAAATGTACATGTTTCTTCACGCCACTAAAAAATAAATCATCCGCAAAAATAAAAAATCTCCAAGACCCTGACAGCATATTTTTAGAAAATCCACAGTGCAACCAGCTGAGGACACTGAACAAATACGTGCTCCAGAGTCTTAATCTTCAAACTGAATATACGCCCCTGCTCCGGCTCAGGATCCAGGTGCGCTCTGTATCAGTTTAGAACTATCAGCCCCTGTTTAATCCTCCATTGGAGCTGTGCTGTTCAGGGACCGCCAGCTGTTTCAAGGAACTGTCCCTACCCCAAAACTCAGTCCATCTTGACTAACTGTTCCCTGCCAAAGAGTGCAGATTCAGTCGCACAAATTAATGGCAACCAAAACTCTAACCTGACATCACATCTGTAGGAGCAACCGTTTCCATTTGGACAACCGAGAGCCAACATTCTCCCCCACTACCTCCTATTGTCTGAAATGCCTAAGTCTCTAAAAGCCTCCTAATACTTTGAGCCCCTCTTTATCTGATTAAATGATTGAGACAGAAGTAACAACTCATTTTCACCATGAACACGGTGCACACACACAGGCAGCTTGTCAGTTTCCTGCTGCTCTGTCTCCATGTACCTGAGGTGTCACATCTTCAGGGTGTCAGATCTCTCTGTCTCCTGACTAGTTTAACGTCTCACAGTATTAATAGTGTTTAATAAGGTTCTTCTCTGAGCTATGTGGGATCATCACTTTCTACCAGTACAGTCTACACATGCTCATTTATTAAATGACTGAGTGAACTGACACTAATGAAACTCTGAGAGTTCCATTTCATTTCTGCCTCATTGTTTGTTTCATGCATCATTGGCTGTTTTCCTGTTTAATCTGATTCATGAATATTAACTGACAGACTAACGACTGCTGATGGAGGCTTATTTCAGAATTTAAATTATATTAAAAATACAGAGAGTCAACATCATTAAAACCTCAGAGACATAATCACGTAACTTTTGATAAAGTGGATATTTGTGTTCCTCAAATATCGATATTTTGCTGAACATTGTCAACACACACAACCGAACATTTAATATTTCTTTATTCATCCTTATTAAGGATTTATTCTGTGATCTGTGTGAGGTTTAACAAACAACTTGACTCATACAAATTTAAGAGGGAACATCATTTCTATGAGCGAGTGAACAAACACTATCTGTCGCATGACTCACCAACATGACATTTCAATGTTCATCTCTGAGCTCAACATACAGCGGCTGAAATCAGCACTGAATCTTCCCTAGAGGAGATTTATGTTCACTTTGTAACAACACTAACAGCGTCTGTCACAAACACCCATACATGCACATGCAAACACACACACACACACACACACACACACACATATACCAACACCGTGTCTGTAACCTTGAGATCTGCAGAACCATGAAATCAAATCTCACTCATCTGGTGTCTCAGCGGAGCGACACATGTTGTCATGTGTGTTGAGCTGCGCAGGAGCCTGTTGTTGTTGAGTCAACAAACCAGATTGCAATTGGGTTAGTGTGAGTGTGTCAGAGGTCAGTCATGTAGTGAGTGAGTGAAAGAAACACACAGATCCAGTTTCGGCTGGATCTTCTCATTGTACAGGAGTCTCTGAGTCCGCAGCTGCACCCTCCACATCTACACTATACTACTATTAATAATAATTATAAGTATTATTCATTTATTACTCTTATCAGTTTTTTCCTGTGGTTGTTAAGACTCAAAAGTCCATTTCCCATTATTAATGCTGTTGTATTAATACGTTTAATTGAATTGATTTTATATTCATTCAAATTAATTATTCATAGTTTTTCTTTAAGATTTATAAAACCTGTTTCATCATCATTTGATCAATATTTCAAACCTGCAGTTCTTCAAAAGGCTGTGTTGAGAAGAGTCATCACAAAATAGATTAAACCCACTGGTAATAAACCTTATGTCTTAAAACTGATCTCAACAGATAAATTATGTTCGATAAAAGAAGAGCCTGACTGTTTTGGTTATAAAACACCATGCATCATCACCAGGTGTAAATGAAGTGTGACTGAGCAGTCGGATATAATCACAAACATCTTCGATTTGGAGCAAACTCTCTCATGCAAGGTTCTGCAGCTTCCACTGACACAACGCGCTGCCCTGAAATATTCAACAAGGAGAGTGGATTTGTTTTATATAAATGCAGAGACAATTCGGACGAGTTCTGAATCTCCACACATACGCCATCAAATTATCAACTGTGTTTGAATCATGATTGATTTTGTTCCTCTGAATGATTCTCTTTGAAACTGCATTTATTATCTGATTATCATTAAATAATACAGTTTCCCTGTCATTGTGATCAATACTGATTATTTTCACATGACTGTGCACGTCTCATGGTGGATATGATGAAACAGTAATGAGGCTTTAGTGAGTGCTTCAGCTCTGTGATAGAATATGGATCAGGAGGAAACCTCAGACCACACATCGACTGGACCACAGGGGGGCTGCATCTAGAACCTTCATCCAGTCACTAACTTCATTTCCTAAAGAGACAATTAGCCAAAGTCCAGACGTCAAACATCCGTCAAATCATCTCAGTAAATGAATAAGCTTCATTGTTTATCACTATTGATTCGACTGAAGAGCAAAGATGTGAATTTCATCCATTTAAAATGAAATCTACAGCAGAGTGATGCTTTCAACAAAATCCCTTCAGTGCACCAAGCAGCGAACATTGACCTGAACAGAGTCGAGTTCAGACAATGGAATACTCAACATGGACAAGAATCTGATTTCTCTCTGCTACCGAGAGACATTACACTTCTTACAGTCCTCCAAAGAGTTCAGCAGATAACACTCACACACACACAAATGCACACACATACCCAGCCACACACAGAGGAAATCTCATTTTCATTCTGCTGAATCCTAAGTATGTGGTTCTTTGGTGAATTACCATATAAATAACTGCAGCTGCTTATCAAACTTAACTGAAGAACAGAGAGACAGAGAGGAGAAAGAGAGAGAAATCCTCTCTTACTAAATTTGAATTTGTGGCTTTTTGTTAAATATGTGTCGCTATGGTCATGTCAGTGGATGGTGTTGTGTAAAGGCATGTGACCCTGTGGAATTCTTTATGTTTAATTCATGATTCTGCTCCTGTCTGGATGTGTTCAAGAGACGAGAACCTTTTGAGGGATATTTGATTTGTCTTTTCTTGTTGGAGGAATAATTATGGACTCGTGGATATTTTGATGGATCGGCTTGGATTCTAGGTTTTTATATTTGCATTTGAATCTCTGTTTGCATTTTGGATTTGCTATGTCCTGTTCCTGAAGCTTATTTCAAAGTGTGTCTCTCTCTTACTTTACGTGATGTCTTTGTCTGTGTTTTACCACTTCTTGTGAATGCATTATCTCAAGTATGTTTTGAGGGAATTTCTTCAAATCTGGTACACACATCCAATTGGATTTACAAATTAACTGTTTATATTTAGAAGTCAATGGTCATGCTGATCTCATATGAAACTGGACACACAACCACAATGCAGTATATCTTTTTTTCCCCTTGCATATTTGCTGTTGTTGTCTTATTTATTGTTGTGTTTCCAGATGTGTTGTTTTGTTTTGAGGTTTGTACTTCAGGGCGTACCATAGAAGTCAAATGTAAACATAATGTTAGTGCACACTCTGTCTCTTCTCACTCACAGTCTCATGTTTTATCCTGCAAATATTGAATCACCCTTTTTCTTTTTTTCAGGATTAATGAACTGAAGTGATGAAACAAGAGAGTTAATGAGGGTTTTCACTCGAAGCAGACACAAATCGATTATCATTGTGTCTCCTCAGAACTGAGGTGTAATTGAGGTGTAATTATTGTGTCTTTGTCCTATTGTGTTTAAATGTCTGAAACAGTGGAGCGACACATTTCTCTTTGTAAGGAGAAACCCCTGACATCCAGCAGCTGCCGATGAGCTGTTCCACAGTCAGAGGAACTAACTGAACTGAACTGACATTTCTACAAAAGCTGAGACTATATCAGAAGTTATTAAAAATACAATGTTAACTGGTGGATGGATCTAAAGAAAGGACTCAACTCCTGCTATAAACATAAATGTACAACATGAGGCTGAACAAATTCAAATGTTGTAAGTATGAAAATTTCATTCCATTTTTTTTACATAATATTAGTTAGTGTCAATAACTTCTTAAATAATGTCACTATGAGGTTAATTTAAGTAATATGAGTAATCACTAGACAGTGAAAATAAAGAGGCATTATTATTCAGTGAGATACCTGAGTGTTTGGTGAGATTATGAGGAGGTGGTGAAACCTGGAGGAGAGGGTTCTTCTAATCTCTCTGTCACACTTCATTTACCTTCTAATTAACATTCATGCAAATGGCTGAAAGGATCTCGGAGCCAAATGGAGCATTTCGTGCGGCTCATTTAAAGTTAAAATTAACCTCAACTTTATTTTAATCACATTCATTTTGTTTACATGCAGTGACTTCAGGAAGTGTTCAGACCCAGACCTACAGTACATTTTCTAGGAACATGTTTTCACATTGATCGTGAATATGAATTGATTTGATACATTAAAAAATGAAATCTCCAACATATTCACTTGTGCAAAAAGTGAATTGAAGTATCAAATATGTTTGCGATTTTCAAGGAACAGCCGTGGTGAGGAGGGTGTTTGGCCTGGGAGCCTCGGAATTGCATTCCTTCTTTCTGCAGACAGTGTGCTTCTGTTAACTTCATCAGGTCGTGACCTTCAGTGTGCACTGGAGCGATTTGCAGTCGGGTTTGAAGCGGTTCAGATGTCAGCACCAAGACAGAGGCCATGGAGGTATCCCTGAGGTATACAATGGAGGTATGCTGGAAAAGGTGAATTGCTCTCTCCAGGTTGGGGGTCACTTGTTTGTGAAGGACATTGGGTATCACAGGGTCTTATTAATGAGTGAGGGTAAGATTGAGCAGTAAGCAGAAATGCAAGCGGTGTGAAGAAAGAGCTGAGCTGCAAGTCAATGCTTCAAATTTTCATTCAATCTACGTTCTGACACTCATATGGTCCTGAGCTCTGGGTAGTGACCTACACAATGAGATTGGAAATCAAAAAGGCTGAAGTGACTAATGACTATTAGATGACAACTCTTAGTATAGGAGAAAAGCTGAGGAGGTTGTTTGGAATCTGATCGTGATGCCTCATGGTCACCTTCCATTGGAGGTTTACTGGGCACGTCCAACCAGGAGGAGACCCAGGAGTAGAGTCAGAATTAGCTTGAGATACAACATACCCAACCTTTGATAAGAAGAAGAAAAAGGAAGGATGGAACAAGTGAAGTGGTCTCAATTTTCTCTCACTGTATATAATGGCTTCAGAAGCTGTGGTTAAAATAACTCTGCCTCTCTACAGAAATACTGAAAGGTTAGTAACTGTAGCTACCATTCAAAAGTAAATGTCATTTCTGCTCCTCAGTAAAATTGAACCATTGCTCAGTAAGAAGCTGTTTGTCTGTCTCAGTTAGAGTTTGTGTAAAAGGTTTGTATTTCAAAAGTGCTGTTCTAGTCTTGACTACTGAAAGCGCTTTACAGTACAGTTTGTCATTCACACATACATTCAAACATTTTTTGTTCTATGAGGGGCAATTCGGGTTCAGCTTCTTGATGAAGGACACTTTGACATGCAGATAGGGATCGAACTGCCGGCCTTCTTGTTGGAGGAGGAACGCTCTACAACTCAGCCACAGTGAGTATCAGTCTACATCTGCTTCACATGATCTCCACAGATGCTGTTCTACAACTCAACTGATCACCAGGCAGCACCCGTTCCAATGGAAAGGTGTAATGTCAAAGTATTTGTAGTAGTAGTTTGTATTTATATGGGTCCTCTGCATGAATAAATTAATAAATCAGAACTACTGACAAGTGGTACTGCTCAAAGTTTTAAATATATTAAAGAGGAATACTGGTGTGTGTGTGTGTGTGTGTGTGTGTGTGTATGTGTGTGTGTGTGTGTATGTGTGTGTGTGTGTGTTAAATGAGTCAAACGATCTTAAGGGTTTGTATTACTGAGCAGTCTGACACAAACACCAGGGGGAGTGTGTAACGTTGTTCCATTTCATGGAGTAATGGCTCCATCAATCACACAGCACAAAGCCGCAGGAAGAACAACTGAAGGAGCTGGACTCCATTTTAACCAGACAACATCATTTTGTCTTAAACACCAGGCGCTCTCTGCAGGTAAGACTGTGTGTGTGAGAGCTGAAGAGGAGTTTGACGTATCTGGATACCAAAAATCTTCCTTAGTCACTGACTCTCATCAGGATGATTAGGAGCTAATCAATGACAGATTCAAGTGAAGCTGCTCAGTAGCACAACTGTTGATGAATAAACTGTTACTGATTATTTCATGGAAACAGAGGATAGTGATGTGTATTCTTAGCATGTAAACCTCTTCCTGTGATGACATAAGAAGGGTTGGGATCAGAGAGAATACGCACCCTTCTCACTCAGAAGGCAGCGCAGGTTCTGGTCCAGGCTCTGGTCATCTCATGCCTAGACTATCGCAACTTCCTCCTGGAAGGTCTACCTGCTAGCGCTAGCCGACCTCTGCAGCACATCCAGAATGCAGCAGCTTGAATGATCTTTACTTAAATTCACTCACACTACTCTGCTCCTCCGCTCCCTTCGCTGGTTTCCAGTGAGCATAATGTCTACGTTCAAACAAAAGCACTAGACTGAGTCTGTCTCAATGTTGAGTAAATGTAAAGCAGCAACAAACAAGGAGGTGTACGAGAGAAACAAACACAACACAACCCAGCAGCGCAGAGCAACCAAGAAGGAGCTTGACTAAAGACACAGCAGCTCAAACAGCAGGAGCATGTTGGAGCTGATTCAAAGCCAGATGTGCAGAGAGACTTTACACTCAAATCAACCTTCTCCTGTGTCGTCAACCCAGAGACGTACAAGTCAAAACATTGATGGCTCATGTTTTTACCATAGCTCCTCACTGCCAACAGGCTAATGCTGATCTCTGAGAGAAAGTGATGCTGCTTTACTTTTCCTATGTTTGAGAAAGCTAATGGATGTGGGCCACTTCAGGCAGGGATTCAACATTTCTGGCCTTCATGTGGCCTGAACAAAATGGATGTGAGCCTAAAGTTTTGCACTTGAAAAATAGCAATGAGGCCTAAATATACACAAACAAATGTGCGCCATTTTTCGCAAACATACAGTGCTCTATGGGCACGGTGTAATCTGGATATGACCCCACAGAGGCTCATGTGGTAAAGGGTGACTATGGTTCAAATAGCACAAATCAGAGTCATGCCATCTTTGGTTGACATGTGGTATTACTATGGTTCACTTGTGGCCCAAATGTAGCAAACACAGTGATTCCACCATCCCACACAATATGTGTGCAATGGACACATTGCACATGGGCCAAAAACAATTTTCCTAAGTGGGTTGGATATCGATGTCTCTGCACAGACCTGATCACACAATGTCCTTTGAATATGCAACAGACAAAGGTTTCAGTCCAGCTGGGTGAAGAAATGTCTTCTTAATATAAACTGTGTACATATAGCTCTAGTAAAAACATTTAGTGTGTGAAAGTTATTGATTATGGTGATGAATTGATTTAGTTTTTCTATTTAATTTACTCCACTTAGTCGACTCTCGTGGTGATGAATGAGCAGGCGGCCTTGTTAGAGGCAGACAGTGGGTGGAACAGCTTCCTGTAACAGCAGCGCCCCTCGGCACATGAAGAACTTTTAAACAGGGAAAGAAGAACAGAGGCAGAGCAGATGATCCACTTCAATGAGAAGCAAAAAGACTCAAGCAGATCCTTTCATTTACATTCAGTCAAGGTCTGTTTTACACGTATATAGAAGTGTATGCACCTTGATGCCTCTAACTCCTGAGCTTATGAACACCGTCAGATCAAACACCAGCTGACGGAGAAAAACTTCACACTGAATGTGGATCGTGGTCTAGATGGTTGCTGAGCATGGACTGTGCTTCATCAATGCTGCTAGAGACTTTGATTATTGCTGATGTTCTCCTGCACGTGGCATCTATTGCACTTCTGTCCGTCCTGGGAGAGGGATCCCTCACATGTGGCTCTCTCTGAGGTTTCTACATATTTTTACCCTGTTAAAAGGGTTTTTTGTAGTTTTTCCTTACTCTTGCTGAGGGTTAAGGACAGAGGATGTCACACCCTGTTAAAGCCCTATGAGATGAATTGTAATTTGTGAATATGGGCTATACAAATAAAATTTGATTGATTGATTGATTGATTGAATCAAAGAGTGCGTAGCTTCTCTGAAGGCAACAATCTGTCCACTACAGGAGAGACGCTGGAAACCTGACCTTCATCCATTGAGTTTTCTCTGACCAACTGCTGCTGAGTCCTTCAAAGCTACATTCATACCTCAATTACCTGTTGCATTTCGTATATAAGCAATGTTTCCACAGAATTAACCAAATATATTGACATTTAAATGTTGTACTAAAATATTTACACATTGTCTTAAATTATACATTGTGGAAAATAGTTACAAATAGTTAGTCTAGTGTATATATGACAAACCCATCTCATAATATTACATCTAGGATACTTTACATAGTTCAGTCCACACATATTATTTCCTGAATAACCAAGAGGTTGAAGGCATACCTCCGTCAAAGCTAATGCCTGTATAACAACTGTGGTCGTTTGTCTTTTGTATAGGTGTTTTTCTTTTGAGATTTTCTCTGATGATGAAGGTTTGAGGGAGTGTGATGCATGCACACAGGTCTGTGCCAGACAATTGACTTTATGTTGAGTAACTTTGATAATACATGTATTGTACTTTAAGTAGAGAAATTGTTTCTTGTGGCTACTTTGGAATTAGGGAAGATGTGTGAATCATGTTGTGTGTTGTCCACCCCTAGACAGGAATAATTATAAATGATTAACAGACCTGTCCCACAATTTTGACGATGGTGAATCCCATACTACATTCTTCCACAAAGTTTCAATGAAATAGGTTTGGGTCTTTTTGTGTAATCCTGCTGATATACGGACAAACAATAGACCACCAAATGAAGTTGTAACTTCCTTGGCAGTAGTGAACATAGTAAGCTCTGTCATTAAAGATATAGGACATACAATATTAATACACTATCAACATCATCATCAGATCTGCAGCTTCAGGCATAATAGTTTTACAAATATTGAAATAAACACCATACAGTCATTGGATTAGCACAGGACTGAATTTGCACTGAGCTGTTTAGTTTACAGTATCTCAGTGTTCAGAAACTTGGTGTCAGTGTTCAGTCCAGTCAGATGATGAGTGTCTGTGGCCTCCTGAACATTTATTGATGATACACAACTTTAAAGCAGAGCATGTCAATAAGGGTTTGGCATTATTTAAATGACTTGTATTCATGTTCCAGTCTGGACTCTGCTTGAGCTCCACTGGGCTGTGATATTTGATAACTCAAGATTTAACTGATGTTATTTACTTTCATTGCCACTGACCCCAAGACAAGATGTTGATCTACTCTGATCCAGGCTCCTCAAGCAGGTGGCAGCTCTTACTGCTAAAATAACTACATTCTAGGGGATTATTGTGAGAGCCATCTGAGAGAGATTTTATTTAATGAAGCCTCAGTTGTCTAAATCGATAGAGGGTTCAATCCAGACATGCATCTTTACTGCTGAAAATGACAGAGGGAGCATAACTGATTGATGCAGTTTTCAGTCAACACCTCCAGAGGATGCACAGTGAATTAGGTCTGGACTCTCTGCAGAGTCTTTGCTCAGACACATTCACAACAGCACAGGAATCTCCTCAGCATTCAGCTCAAGTCAGAAAATTATCTGAGGCTGTCTCCTCCTCCTTCACACCTTCTGTCTGGTGAGAGAGTTGGTAGAGTCCAAAAACAGCAGGAAGCCTCGTATAACGGAGTTCAAAGAGTTAATAGTGAACTTCGCAGGTTGGAAGAAAACTGTGGATGGCTGAATAAATGTTTGTTGAAATGAAATATGATGACTGAGCTGAACTGCTGTTACAGACAGATGGTTGATCCAGGCTCTTAGTCAGCACCATGGACAGAGACAGTGTTTCACTCAGTAAAACATGAAGCTAAAAAGTAAGATTGGTAAATTAAATCTCTGCATATGTAATAAACTCCTTCTTATCAAAAATTATGAACATCTCAGGGATGTGGACTATTAATTGTGTCAGATGAAACCAGACTACCTCTGCTAAAAGCAATGACACACACCAGGAGGGTATTCCATCCAAGTGGCTAAATTAATCCTGTTTTGAAAAGTGAAAAGGTCCAGCTGTAATTAGCCTCAACTTCCAGTTGAGGCCTAAGCCGTTCCACTAATACAATGTGCATGTAGCCCATAATAATCGATTGTAGAAAAGTGGATACAATGTCCCTGCAGTACACAAAAACCTGTGGAGTGTTTTACTGTTTTACTCAAGAAGAGAGGATCATTGACTTTTGTGAAGAAATAAAACTCATATTTGCCAAAAAAGGAAATATGTCATAATTAACAAGGCAAAGGATGTGGCAAAAAACATTGGACAGATTGAATGCATAGTTTTCCACAACAGATGAGGATTATATCGCCACATGGGGGAAGAAAAGTAACAAGGGTGTGAGTAGCACCGATCGTAAGATGAGCTAAATGTCTAATACTAGAAGCTGCAGAATATTATTTTTTTTACTTCTTTGCATCAACAGAAGAGTCTCTTATTGTAATAGTCCTAAATAACACTAGTCCTCTATTTATCAGTGATTGGAGACACAATACTACTCGTAGAGCGTCACCACAACAATTTGTTTGCCTCTTACAGTTTTCGTTTTGCAGGAAGATTGAGCCAGTGTGACTTTATTTCTGATGCTGAAGTATAGAAATGTCACTTATCATTGAGGCAAAATGTCCTACACTAGTGGTTAGGGATGTACAATACATGGGACACTTGTAGGCACTTAACATTATAGAAAAAGTGCCTAGAAATGTCCCGACCAATCAGAATGAGCTGGACACTTCTAGGCACTTATCATTGAGGCAAAATGCCCCACTCTTGGAGTTAGGAAAGTACAATACGTGGGACACACTTTACATTACATACTTGTTGGTCCTCGATACAGAGGACCAAAAAGTATAGTCCTGCAAATCAAAAACTGTAATCGAGGACCAAAAATAATATATATATAAAATATATATAAGAAAGGGAAATTTCCTAGATGTAAGTAGGCCTATACATTTAAACAAACAAGGTCAGCTTTGTCATTGTAAGGTTTTTAAACAGTTTAACAAAACTTTCACAAAAGATTATGACAGAAACGTTATTTCTTCATGTGTTAAACTTTTTTTTTTTTTTCGTATTATTCTGATCACTGACATTAATTGAGTGAGCCTGACTTTTTGAGACATATAAACGGGTACGGAACAGGCTAGCTCTGAAGCATAAGATACCATGGTGACTGAGCAGGAATTAATTTAAGCCAGAATCATGGAATGGATCAGTCAATAATTATCAAAGTTAACCAGGATTAGCATTTAGCCACTTTGACGGAATTCCCCCCCCCCAGTTAGTTGATACCACAACCTCATCTTGACAAAAACATATCAACACACACACTATGAATCCAACCCTATATTTATTAAAGACTGTTGAGCTTCTATGTCTGAAATCCTGAGGTGAAGCAGTGTCGTTCAGACTACTCCAACACGAATGAAACAACAGCTGCAGCTCCTTAGTTCGCAGAGCAGTGAAGTTTATTTATCTGCTTCCACACAGTTGGTGGTTAGTTCTTATAAACAGTTATTTATCTGCAGCATTCTAGAAAACACAGGAGTTTGACTCATGCTTGTTGCTGTCGACTGAATACATCTGGTTTCATATCCACCAACAATATTTATATATGTCACAATCTTCTACTTTTATGTGGTATCAAATAAGAATCTTCTTTGAACATTGCCAAACTGAAAATATACAAGACTTTTCTTTCTCTGTGTCTCAATAAACAGGTTCTATCTCTGCTGGTATTTACAATGTGAACTCTGTTGATGCAGACAACACAGCAGGTTCATGGCAAAGGTGAGAAATAGAGAAAACTGGTATCTAAAGCTTGTTTATAAACACATGCAATGAAAGCTAAATCTCTGTTTGTCTTCTACAAATGATTTCAGCCGAATTGAACACATCTCAGGCGTCAGACAAAAACTAAAAGTCTGTTCCTAAAACACCACCAGTCGTTTTATCTCTCCTGACCTGTGAGGCATGGAAAGCTTGTGCACCTAAACCTGCCCCCCCCATGTTTTAGCTGGAATCATGTTGAAAGGAGCAGTGGAAAACAAACCTCCTTTCAACAACATTCCTTCTAGCTCAGAGCAACAACATAGTTTAATGTGGGCGTTATTTGGACGTAACCATGTTGAGACAGTTGTCTTTTCAGAGCTGGAAAAACATGACGGTGTGATTATTGACAGAATAACAGTTCTGTTTTTCGCTGTGGTGTCTCATAAAGTATTCTCAGTAATATATGTATAATACATATTTAATAACAAAACATGTTGACATAATCAACAACAAAAATAAAGATGAACACAAACACAAAAACAAAAACATGAGCATGCACATAAACATACATGTAAACCTGCATATGAACGGACAAACAAACACACAAAATATACACTTATAAACACACATCATCAACATTAACACACATTAACACATATGAACACACACATATATGAACAAAGACAAACACATATACACAGAAACACACATTAGCATGAACACACATATAAAAACAATTATGGACACATACAACCACAAAAATAAACACACAAATAAAGATAAAAACCGTATGACAACACACACAAAGACATACATGGAGACGCACACATGAACACTCACATGAACATACATGAACGTGCACATAAACACATAAAGACACATACACAAACACACACATGAACACAGACATGGACACACACAGGGGGGAAGGTGTTTTCACCTGCAGTAATAAGTGTAACTAAAGACTAAAAGAACAATAGAACAGATTCAAAGTGCCACTTTAGGACTTTTCTCTGAGTGACAACCTCCTGCTTCACCTGGGCAGTGAACAAACTGGTTTCTGTTCTCAGTTGATGTGTCAATGTGTGAACTTGAATGTTTCTGACCAAACTTGAGTCTCTTCAGGTGGGACTCAAACAGGATCAGATTACACTGCACACATGAGATTTGATCCATTTTGTAGAAACAACCTATTAACACTTGTTCCTCCTTCACTGGCTTCAGTCACACTTCACTTCCACCTCAGCGACCATCTGCCAGCATGGAGTCACAGTTTGAGCTGCTGATTCCTTCATGTGTCGTGTTTCTACCAGACAGGACCCCACACTGACCTGAAGAACGAAGGCTCCAGTAAGTGGACCCTTCCCAGTCCAACCTATCCCAGGATTTGTTGTGGTAAAAGGGCAAGAGAGCAACATGTTAAAAAAACAAGGTGCATTCAAACTGTCTCTATTTGTCCAACTACAGCGCTGTTGCTAGGCAACAGCAGTAAGGGCAGGACTAGCTGGTGAAGCCGATCACAGACGTCCTCTATGGACCAAACTGTCTCAGTTCAGTTCGACATTTGAAATCCACGAGGCCCATGGAAAACAGCTTGCTCCCAAGAATGCAGCCTCAGAGTTTAGTCACAGTTTTTATTTACGAAACATTTCATCTGTGTTAATTGAAACTAATTTCACTTATTAAATGTGTGTCATCCACAACCTCCTCTGTGGAGGCGGGAGTATTTAATGTGAGAGGATGATCATGGACTGAATGGAAGACATAGACACTTCACAGTCATTTGAAGCCGCAGCCAGAGACAAACACTTATCATCAACCTCTTCACCTGACAAAGAGATGATGCTCAGTCTAGAACAAAGGACCTCAACGGGGCTGCTACTGAAGTGGATTGGACAGAGACACTGACTGACGTGTATATTTAGCTGAAACCACAGAACACTCAGGAACTCATTTTGGGATTTTTAAAATTGCAACATGAATATTTCATAGCTGAAATTACAGAGCGTTTAGCTGGTTTACATCAGCGCATTAAGTGTGTAGAGAAAATATGCTGATGAGTCTCATTTTGTAAATTACATTCACAGCTGAGAAGATGGAGATGTTTTTTTTTTTTTTTTTTAAATGCATCTAACACGTTCCTGCATCTGATGATGTGGCCTGAATAAATTGCATTTCCAAATGGCTCAGAAGTGAGTTGTTTTTTATGTGGAGCTTAAAAAATGTTCTGTACCAAGACTCACATTAGATAAGTGTTACATTTCAGGTTGGCAGGAACAAGGTCTCGAAACTCTATTATCATAATCAGGCACATTCACACTCTACACATTCATATACTACTGCTAAGGAGTAATATGCTTCTATAGAAATGACATTGTATCTATCTGTCTATAAATTTAATTGAATCAGTTATTCACTATCAACTTCATGTTTATTTACCATCCATCTGCTTTCGGTGATACGTTTTTAAATTCCACTTTTTAAATCATCTGACTTTTGTCTCATTATAACCAAAGAGCAAACAGAAAATGAACAAAGTCAACTCAAGTTAAAAGTGATTCCAGCCCATATTGTCTATCGTCATGGATCCTGGTCAGTTGGTTTTTCAGCAGTCCCTTCAGAATGACACGAGCACCACACTCTCAATATTTTGAACCTAGTTCCTGCATGTTTGCCAAATGGCCAGGTTGTGGCAGAACTAGTTATAAAGTAGGGGTGGTCGTTATGCCGGCATCATAGTCATCACACGTTTGATGGTGCGCCATGACATGGATTTTACAATATCATCTGCTTAAAAAGCCAATCATAGCACTGTATCAGCCACTGCAGCATTCATGCTAGGAGTGTGGTTATAATGGAGCAGTCCAACTGATCGAGTGTAATATGTAAGGTCTAGGCTTAAAGAGATGAGTGGAGTGTCGGAATCAGACAGGGACACAGACACACAGTGCACTTTTTTTGGGGGGGAAGAAGACGACAGCCTTCACGCGGCCTTCCCTTTGAGTAACAAGAGATAGTGCAAGACCAACTTGTGAAACGAATGTCGCCAACCAAACAAAGAGCTGGCAGGCCAAGGAATGGAGAAGCGCCCCACTCAGGACGCACGGTCATCTCGACCGTCGTAAACCGTGGTCCTCCAGTGCTCCAACTCAACGTCGAGGGCCTCACCACCGCCAAACTCGAAATCGTACATCACCTGGCTGATTCCAATGGGGCAGCGGTTGTACTCCTGCAGGAGACACACTGCACTAACAATAACATCCTCAAGATGCCAGGTTTCCATCTCGCTGGGTCCATTCACAGCAAGCAGCACGGAGTGGCAACCTTCGTGAGGACTGAACTAACCTGGTCAGCCACTAGCCAATCCCCACCGGGCTCCAACATCGAGTGGCTGGTTACTAAAATCCAGGAAACTTCAGTCATCAACGTATATAAGCCCCCACCATCAGAGCTGTCTGCTACGTCACTCCCGCCCATAACTGCCCCCGCCATCTACGCAGGTGACTTCAACTGTCAACACACAGAGTGGGGTTACAACTACACAACATCAAACGGAGTGGCGCTGAGTGAATGGGCCTCCAACACCGATGCCCTGCTACTGTACGACCCCAAGGAGCCACCAAGCTTCTTCTCTGCACGCTGGAACACCTCTACCAACCCGGACCTGGCCTTTCGAGTTATGACCCGAAACCGGAGAGAGGCGTCCTAGACAGGTTTCCCCGCTCACACCACCGACCGTCCATCATTAAAGTCCCATCACTGGTGCAACCGGTACCAGGGAAACCTGTCAAAAGATGGAACTTTCGAAAGGCCAACTGGGAGTCATTTGCTCAGGAGACAGAAAGAAGGATTGCTAGTCTGCCAGAACCTGATGCAGCCAACGTGGACACCGCCTATGAAGCCTACTGTAAGGTCCTCCTAGGAGCGGCAAAAAAGACCATCCCATGCGGCTACAACAGGAACTACATCCCTGGCTGGGACGAGGAGTGCAGCCGCCTCCTGAGCACCCACCAGAGGGCTATCTCCAGGGAAGATGTGGATGCGACTGGACACCACACGCAGAGACAGATGGACGAAGTTGTTGCGTCAATTGACTTTACCCACTCTAGTCGGAAGGCGTGGCAAACCATCAACCGGCTAACAGGCAGATGCACAAAGCCCCCAAGCTGCCCAGTCACAGCAGATGCCATCGCGTCCGAGCTCCTGAAAAACGGTCAATTCCCAGACGCAGACAAAGATGTTGCCCGTCTGATAACGCAGGAGGTGACTTCCCTCTCCAGGGTGGCCAGTGCGGATTCCAACCTCTCAGGAGAATTCACAGCAGACGAACTCAGTAAGGCCATGAGCAAGCTCAAGCCAGGCAAAGCTCCAGGACGTGACAACATCCACCCAGAGTTTGTTATGCACCAGAGCACAATAACATCCAGCTGGCTCGGTTTTCCTTCCTTTCTCATCCTGCTACCAGAGATGCAAGCTGCCCAAGATCTGGCGCCGTGCTTCTGTAATCGCCCTGCCAAAGCCAAACAAACCTGCGGAAGACCCCAAGGCATACCGACCCATATCGCTGATCTGTGTTCCATTTAAAATTCTGGAAAGAATGATCCACTGCCGCATTGAGCCAGTGATTGACCCACAGCTTCCACAGGAACAGGCCGGTTTCCGTCGTGGTAGGTCCACAGTGGACCAGGTTACACTTCTGTCTCAAGACATCGAGGACAGCTTCCAGGATAATGAGAAAGCTGGGGTAGTGTACCTGGACTTGACCGCCGCGTACGATACCGTCTGGCACCGCAGACTTCAGCTGAAGCTGCTGAGGACAATAACCGATCGACATATGGTGAAATTCATCATGGAGACGTTGTCTAACCGCAGTTTTGTCCTACAGACCAGCGATGGCCAGCGCAGTAGGCTAAGAAGACTACGGAACGGTGTCCCACAGGGCTCGGTCCTTTCTCCGATGCTGTTTAATATTTACATCTATGACCTACCAGACACAGCATCCAGAAAGTACGGCTACGCAGACGATCTCGCAATCATGCTGAGAAGACCCACATGGAAGGCAATGGAAGACGGTCTCAACCAAGACATGGTCGTCCTAGTAGCCTACCTACGAAGGTGGCGCCTGCAACTCAGCACCGGCAAGACTGTTACAGCAGCATACCATCTCTGCAACAGAGACGCCAAGAGGGCACTGGAGGTATACACCGACCACAAGCACCTGGAGTCCCAGCAAGCGCATAAATACCTTGGTGTGCGTCTGGACCGGACACTGACCTTCAAACAACATCTCGAAGATGTCCGGGCAAAGACAATATCAAGGGTCGCACTGATCCGTCGCCTCGCTGGCACAACCTGGGGAGCCACTGCCAAGACACTACGGGTATCCACCCAAGCCCTGGTCTTTTCAGCAGCGGAGTACTGTGCCCCAGTATGGAGCAGAAGTCCACACACGAAAATGGTGGATGTGGCTGTTGGTGATTACTGCAACTCGCTCCTGGCAGGTCTACCTGCTACTGCCATCCGACCTTTGCAGCTCATCCAGAATGCAGCAGCTTGACTGGTTTTTAACCAACCTAAATTCACTCACACTACTCCTCTCCTCCGCTCCCTTCACTGGTTACCAGTGGCTTCTCGCATCCGGTTCAAAACACTAGTACTTGCGTACCATGCTGTGAACGGATCCGGTCCAGTCTACATCCAGGACATGGTCAAACGTTACACCCCACCCCGTTCACTCCGCTCTGCTTCGGCCAATCAGCTCGTTGCTCCCTCACTGCGAGCTAAACAATCATCAAAAACACGACTGTTTTCCGTCCTGGCTCATAAATGGTGGAATGAGCTCCCCATTGACATCCGGACATCAGAAAGTCTACACATCTTCCGCCGAAAACTAAAAACATACCTCTTCCGACTTTACCTTGAATGAAAAAAAAAAAAAAAAAAAAAAAAACACTAACAACTTTTTGAAACTAACACTTTACTAGCACTTAAATGGCACTTACTTATAGCACTTTGTAGTTTTGCTTTATTTGAAGAAATTGTATTTTCTTGATTCTTGTCGTCCTTGGTATGTACCCTCGGGTTTGAATGCACTTATTGTAAGTCGCTTTAGATAAAAGCGTCAGCTAAATGAAATGTAATGTAATGTAATGTGGCTATCAACAACGCCCTCCGGATCATCACTGGATGCCTGAAGCCTACCCCAATCGTCCTGCTGCCAGTCCTAGCAGGAATCGCACCGGCTGGCCTACGACGAGAGGCTGCCACTCTCGTCCTGGCAAGGAAAGCACGGAAGCATGACTGGCACATCCTCCATGACACCACAGAGACAGCAGCTCCTCTGAGCAGACTCAATTACCGCCACCCTTACAACAAGGCGGCACAAGAGTTGCTCCGGTCCACCACTGAGGACCTGTCCAAAGATGGATGTCTGGCGGCAGCCTGGAAACAGGAGTGGGAGAGGGCTGGGCCAACCCAAATCCACCACTACATCTTGGATCCAGGAGATGGAGCCACAGGAGACCTTCTTCCGCGCCGGCAATGGACTCTGCTGAACCGTCTGCGTACTGGGGTCGGTCGGTTTAAATCTTCAATGAAGAAGTGGGGCCTGGCAGACAGCGCTGCATGCGAGTGTGGTGCCCCTGAACAAACTGTCGAACATATTATGACCACCTGCCCCCTACACAGACCACCCTCGGAAGCCGGCCTCTTTGACGTGGGACCAGTGACAAGGGCATGGCTACAAGACACTGAGTTGGACCTCTGATGATACACGAGAGAGAGAGAGAGTGCACTTTTACAGCTTCAATTTAGATTATTATAAATATTTAGGATAAGTATGTATGTAAAAATGAATAATGAATCATGATAATTATTTGATTTAGCTCCAGACAGGTGTGTGCATGAGCTCAACAGGCTGTTGGTTCCAATTGCAGGTTGCTGAGAAGCACAGCTGAGCATCTCAATGAAACTTTGTTGATCTACTATGTTAAATCCTAAAAGTTGGCCCATATATCCATTTAGCTGGATTTGCAGTGACTTTCCTAATATCTGCATTAGAAGGCCTGTGCAGAAGAAGTATAGTGTGTACAGAGGAGAGGAACAGGCCTCCAGCTGTTCAGCAATACTGTCCTTTCTTTGTCAGAGGAATTAATGCTCACTGACAGGAGACAGGAAGTGATACTAACAAGAGTCTTTGTAAATCACAGACAATAATGTTTAAACACTGCTTGAAGAAGTCAGTGTAGAGATCATCAATCTGCGGCACTCATACAGATGCCATCTTTTTTTTTTTATAAATCTGTTTATTGAAACTCATCACATCATGTTACATGACCTTTACAAATAGATGCATGTTTTTTTTGTGTTTTTTTGCCACATAAACAAACATACAAACAAACAAAACCAACAAGTAGAAAACATACAAAACATTATCCCACCCCCCACCCCAGTTGGTCTTCCCTTTTCAAACAGAATATCATCCACCACCTCACACTTGTACATTAACATCGATGTGAGAGCACAGCTGGACAAAAAGCAAAACATAATGTGTTGTTCACCCCTACACCGTAGGAGTTGTAGCTACATTATCGAAATATGAGATAAGAGGTTGCCATATAGTAAAGAATTTCTCCGTTGACCCTCGGAATGAAAATTTTATTTTTTCTAATTTAAGGAATGACATTAGGTCAGTCTGCCATGATTGTTCTGCCGGCGGTTTGGGCAGTTTCCAGTGTAGAAGGATACGCCTGCGGACAATCAGAGAGGCAAATGCTAAAACATTTAATTTCTGCTTACTGAATTCTGAATAATTTGAGGGAACTCCAAAAATAGCAGTGAGCGGGCAGGGAGTGATAACTACACCCAAAACATCCAACATGATCTTGAAAAAGCTCTTCCAGAGCCCTGTTAGCTTCGAGCATGACCAGAAAGTATGGGCTAAGTCAGCTGGAACAAAGGCACATCTATTGCAAGCTTCACTACTGCCAGGAAAAATCTTAGCTAGTTTTGCTTTGCTGAAGTGCATTCTATGCAGTACTTTGAATTGTATTAAGTTAAGACGGGCACAGGATGAGGAGCTATTCACTCGTAATTTTGCTCTCTCCCACCAAGGATCCTGAAGTTGGATTCCTAGCTCTTTTTCCCACCCCTGTTTTGCTGTGATCCGTGGAGAGGGGTTAGCCTGGAGAATACCTGTGTACAGCTTTGATATCATTTTTATCCAAGTTTTAGGTTTGTCAAGAATTTTAGGTAAATCTGCCGGTAAATGTGGAAATGTACTGCAATAATCTTTAATAAAACTGCGAACTTGGAGGTAACGAAAGAAGTTGGTCCGGGGCAAGTCATGCTTATGGGACAGACTCTCAAAGTCGACAAATGTACCATTTAAAAACAGGTCTTGAAATGATATGATACCTTTCTCCTTCCAAAGTGTAAATGCGGAGTCAAGTTTAGAAGGTAAAAAAATATGATTATTGCATAACGGACCTAGGAGGACAAGATTGTTTAGCTTGAGATGTTTACGAAACTGTGTCCATATTTTCAAGGTTGACAAGATTACAGGATTTGAGGTATAATTTGAGACTGAGAATGGCAAAGGGGAGCATGTCAGAGCCACAAGTGAAGAGGTGTGGCAGGAGAGGGACTCCATTTTACACCAATCCAACTCACTCTCGTACCACCAGCTGAGTATCTTTTGTATATTTGCTGCCCAGTAATATAACATAAAGTTAGGTAGACCCAGCCCACCCTCCTGCCTCGCTGTCTGTAGGGTGCTTTTATTAGTCCTGGCTACCCTGCCCGCCCACACAAATGAAAGAATAACTTGATCAAGTTTTTTAAAGAATGTTTTTGTCAGGAAGAGAGGTAAACATTGGAAAAAAAAACAAAAATCTCGGTAGGATATTCATCTTTATGCATTGCACTCTGCCTGCTAACGACAGCGGCAACTTGGACCACTTCTGTAGGTCAGTTTTGACTTTATCTACTAATTTGTCAATGTTATTTTTATGCAATCCCTTAAAAGAGTGGGTGATGTTGATCCCTAGATATTGAAAACTTTCTGGAGAGAAATTAAAAGGAATTTGTCCCTGCGTGAGTGTTTTGGCTTTTGAGTTAATTGGGAAACAGACAGTTTTTTGGAGGTTGATTTTGTAACCTGAAAATGCACCAAAATCATCTAGTATCTGTATTAGATTTTTGGCACACGAAACAGGGTCTGTTATGTAAATTAATAGATCATCTGCATACAGGGAGACACGGTGTTCAATTTTTTCCCGTTTAACACCTTGCAGATGTGCGGAGGATCTCAACCGGATGGCTAGCGGCTCAATAGCAAGAGCAAAAAGTAACGGCGACAGCGGGCAGCCTTGACGGGTACCACGGGACAAAGGAAAATATGATGAATACTGTCTATTCGTGTTAACACGGGCAAGGGGTAGTTTATAAAGAAGGCGTGTCCATGCAATAAAGTCTTCTCCGAGTCCAAATTTTCCTAGTACCTTAAATAAGTACTCCCATTCCACCCTGTCAAAGGCTTTTTCCGCATCCAATGAGAGCACTATTTCAGGCTTTATTTCGTTGGACGGGGAAGAAATAATATTTAATAGCCGTCTAACATTTGAGGATAACTGACGAGCTCTGATGAAGCCAGTTTGGTCCTCAGAGATTATTGAAGGGAGACATGTTTCCAATCTTTTCGCCAAAATTTTTGCTAGTATTTTCACGTCCACATTTAAAAGTGATATTGGTCGATAGGAACTACATTCAGCAGGGTTCTTATCCTTCTTAAGAATAACGGAAATAGTCGCCTCTGTTAAAGTTTTCGGTAAAGATCCTATAGACAGGGAATGGTTAAACATATCTAGTAATAACGGGGCTAGTTGAGTGGAGAATTTTTTGTAAAATTCAGACGGCAGCCCGTCAGGACCTGGCGTTTTAGAATTATTCATTTGTCTAATGCTGCTAAGTATTTCCTCTACAGTTATCGGCTGATTTAGTGATAACCGTGTTGCTGCATCTATAGTAGGTATTTCTAGGCTATCAAAAAATTTTTCCATGTTCAAGTTTGTTGGAGGGGGCTCAGAAGTGTATAGATTGGAATAAAATAACTTAAAAGCTCTATTGATCTCCAGAGGAGATGTTGTAAGACCAGTTGACTGAGTGTCGATTTGGGGGATGTGTCGTGATGCTGCTTGATGTTTGAGCTGGAGAGCCAGCAGCCGGCTAGCCTTGTCGCCATACTCATACCACCTGCCTTTAGATCTTAGTATAGTATATTCAGCCTTTCCCGTCGAAGAGAGATCAAACTGAGTTTGAAGGTTAACCTTTCGTTGGTACAGCTCTGGGGTGGGATTTATTGCATATTGCCTATCACATTCAGATAATTTATCCATTAGGTCAGTTTGCTTCTTTTTGCGCAGCTTATTAGAATGAGACGAATAAGAAATGATTTGTCCTCTGATTGTAGCTTTGAGGCTTTCCCAAAGTAGCGATGAACTAACCTCTTCTGAGCGGTTAAAACATAGAAAGCTTTCAATAGCTTCTTCCATTGAAGAGCAAAAAGCATCACTGGACAACAGCGATGCATTGAGTCTCCATTGTGGAGTTCCTGCCGAAGGGGAATCAAACCTGAAATCTAGTAAGATCGGGGAGTGGTCCGATATGACTATCGCTGAGTATTCAATAACATGTACAGATGGTAATAGTACTTTATCAATAAAAAAATAATCTATCCTTGAGTAGACATGGTGCACGTGAGAATAAAAGGAATATACTCTAGTGTCTTTATGTAAGGATCTCCAGGGGTCACAGCTTCCATAATCCCCCATGAAAGATTGCAGTGTTGTCGCCATTTTTGATAAACTGGCCACTCTAGGGCTTGAGCGATCTAGCTGAGTGTTCATTACACAATTTAGGTCTCCCCCTAAAATCAAATAATGCGTATCCATATTAGGAAGCGAAGATAAAAGTGTGGCCATGAACTGACTATCATCAAAATTAGGAGCGTAGACACAAACTAATATAACAGGTAAGTGAAACAGTCTGCCCGAGACCATGATGAAGCGTCCATTAGAGTCCGGTACTATGCTTTCTGGTATGAACTGAATCTTTTTCGAAATTAAAATAGCTGCCCCTCTGGCCTTTGAGTCAAAAACTGAATGAAATACCTGTCCTACCCACGATCGTCGGAGCCTTAAATGATCATTTATCTTTAGGTGGGTTTCTTGGAGGAAGACGATGTCAGCACTGAGGAGTTTAAGATGTTGAAAGACTTTTGCTCTCTTGACAGGGCCATTTAATCCTCTCACATTCCATGAAATGAATTTAACTTGAAGCTTATCTGTCTTATTAGAAGTTGTCTCCCCGCTCATATATAGGCCTGCCAAATGACACTTGAGAGAAATTTAACCAAATAAAAGGAAGTATATGAAGCCAGCTGTGCTCAAAACAGTGGGTATTCACGATATTTGTATTCCAAGAGTGTGACCAACATGCCCCCCCATATTTCCCAACCCAAGACGAAAAACAAAAAAAAAAGAAGAAAGAGAAAAAGGAAACGCTCAGCAGCATCAGAACAGTCTGCTGGTGTTTCCAAAGCCTATGCTCGTCCTTCGATCGAAGCGAGCCGCAGGTCTACAAAACAATTACACTTCCAACAAAGGAGAAAAGTGTGTCCCTTTATCTAACATAAGAAACAGCAGGAATTTGCTCCCAATATTGAGCCCATACATGACACGTGCAAACTATAATAAAACATCATGTGAAGTTAAACTTCACTCTACATTTACCCAAAATCACTCAAACATTTTCAGAGTACTTGAACACCGAAGTCTCCTTTAACTTAATGCAAAACATGAGTCAGGCAGATTAATTATGTAAGCACAGCGCCAGCTATCACCCACACTGTTTAACGTTAGTATATTCAAACCTTTCAGCTGGCATCTGTTAACCTTCCCCACTGGTTGGAGAGCTCCCTTTCACCGTTTCATAGAACCCTTCTGCCTCAGCTGGAGTATCGAAGAGATGTTTGCTGCCGTTGACAGTGATGCAAAGACGAGCCGGGTAGCGCAAGGAAAAAGCGATTCCAGCAGCGTAAAGCTTAGCTTTAATGTCTCTGAATGTCGCTCGTTGCTTGGCCAGATTCGCACTCAGGTCGGGGAAAAACAAGATCTTGTTACCGTTGAACTTGATGTCATCCCTCTGCAACCTTGACCAGCGGAGCACACGTTCCTTGTCCTGATACCGGAGGAATCTGACCAGGATGGCTCGGGGACGCTGTCCCGTCGGGGGCTTCGGGGCGAGTGTACGGTGAGCCCTGTCTAGCTCTGGTGGTTCAGGGAAGATGTCGTTTCCGGTAACTTTCTGCAGAAGCCGAGATATGAATTCCACCGGTGAGCCTCCCTCCAGCCCCTCAGGCAAGCCGACGATTCTCAGGTTTTGCCGTCTGCAACGATTCTCGAGGTCCTCTGTTTTGGATGCTAGCGCCGCGTTAGCTTTCTCCAGCCGGCCGACTCTTGTGGTTAGCCCCGTTAACTCGTCACTGTGGGCGGTCAGCGTGTGCTCAATGGTCGTTATCTTTTGGCCGTGGGAGTGCAGTACGGCACTGATGGTTTCAAGCGACGTCCGTATAGGCATGAGGGAGGTCTCGAGCGACGCGGAGAGGTCCTTTCTTAGTTCTGCCGCCAAGCTTGCCCTGTGTTTGTCAAGTTCTTGTACGAGGCTAGTGAGGGTTAGCGAGTCCTCCACGTTAGCCATTGTTGCTACCTGAGCTGGAGAGGAGGCCTCTTGTACCTGTTGCTTCTTCTTCGGCATCACATATCAGTCGACTCGGTTCAGAAAATAGGCGAATTAACGTTTTGACTAATTAACAATGTGAAAATGGGGGTAAGCGTCGAAATAGTGCACGTAAATTAGAGAAAAATGCGGGAGCCGTCCCACAGCGTGACCTTCCCCTACATCGCTTAACCCGGAAGTCTACAGATGCCATCTTAACAGCAACTGTCAACTCCTCCACAATCAGGGCCCAGGCCAAAGCAGCTTTCTCTTTAGGCTCAGTTGAATGTCCATCCAGAAGCTCCAGTAGCCAGTGTCACTGTAAAAGTGACACATGGTTCCCCAAGACAGGTCAACGTAAGCTTTTGGAGTATTCTTATCTTTAACCCATGGAGTGGACAAAACTTAGTAACATCCCCCACTCCTGTAGGTAGGAGATCAGTTCAAACTTTTCCCCCAGCAGCAGTTCACCTGCACTGGTAGAAACTCCCTACAGTCCCTCAGTGATGTTAATGGTGACCTGGTCCAGACAGCTTCATGAATCCTCACAGTGGAATGGGAGGAGATGGTGTGGTGGTCCCTGAGTCCCTGAGGTGGATTGTCAGGTTAATATAAGGGATCAGGTCTGTGGAGACTCACAATGAGGTAAAAGCCTCTTTATATTTACTTTGACGCTCACAGTCATCATTAGAGGTACAGGTCAATTCTTTAGCAGTCCTACACTGTGAACATTAAATTAATGTTTTAAGGTAAATATTAAACAGTGATGAGACAGTAGTGAGTGAACCAACTGCATTTAACTCTTCATTTTCCTGGTCCTGAGCTCCGGGTAGCAACACAAAGTACCCGACTGTATATACAAGCATCTCAAGCAGCGCTCCAGGGAGGCTGGACTCCCCGTGTAGCAACAGGGTGAGGAGCTCAGATTTCTGCTGGTGCATTTCGATGTGTGTTTGTGTGCAAACATGTGTGAATATGTGAGGGGCAGTGAGCCTGATAAGAGCCTTTTAGCAAGAAAAGCAGCTGAGCAGACACCGTTTCACCGAGGCAGAACAACTTCACCACACTGTGGTTGAGCCCATTTATCATTTTCCCTGAAGGACTCATCTCACATGACACATGTCCCACGTCTGCCCAGAAACACATCCTCCCTCTATGTCTCGCTCTGTCTTCTTCTCGTATCTCTCGCTTTCACTGGAGTTTACTTTGTAAACCTCCCACTGAGAAATACACTCCAGCTATAGTCTCTCACACAGGCTACACACCTTGATGCAGCTAAGGGGGTGGCTGCTTGTTCTGTGGGGGGGCAGAGACAATAGATCTTCTTCTTCAAAGGTGTATTGTGTCAAGGGTTTGATAGAAACACTGGGAGGCTGATGGTGCGCAACAGGGAGGAGAAGATCATTGGAAACAACCTCCTTTTAATGTGATCATCACCTACATTATGGTTCCTTTGACCCAGGGTAACAACAGTATGTTGTTTTGTTACCAGTCTGCCCTTCTCTCAGCAGCACACACCTGAGGCCTTCTGCATCTTTTACTTCCACTGCAGAACTTAAGAATATGGTGAAGTGCCAAACGCAGTTTTCAAACCAGGAAATTATTGTTCTGACTTACAAGTTGGTGAACAGGTCCAAAAAAAATAATAATCAAACACAAACCAATCATTCACACAACAAGCTATCCACCAACAAACCAACCATTCACACAACGAACTATACCAACAGACAACATATAAGGCTGATGTTTAATTAAAGTGTAACACACATCTGTACGCTGACAGTTTTTACTGACCATTGCTCTACGCTTCATCGCTGATGTGGAGAATGTTTCAATCGTTAAAGTTTTCAATGACAAACTATAGAACTGCATCTGGAAACAGAAGAGACTTGTTTGAATCTATCTTTTGTTGGACTCTCGTTGAAAGACTCGACTGACCGTGAAAAAAAAAACTGTTAAGTCAACAAGAAACGGCACAGATGAGTTGCAGAACTAGAAAAACAACAACTTGAAGATAAATTGGCTCTTTTTTTTGCTTAAGAACAATTATACTTTATCTTCCATATCATATCATATTACTTTGCATTGCATCCTATCGCATCAGATCCCATGTGTTGAATCATCACACATCACAAAAGGAGTAATTGTATCTCATCTCATTAGTCTTCATATGGATCATTGACACTGCATAGAGATTCTTTATCAACCTAATGGCCCACAACATTGTTATATTTAATCAAAAACCTGTGTTTGGTTCTCATGTCAGATTAACAGTGACTCCTGGGAGCAGAGATTTTACACGGCTCTTTACGAGAAGGGAAAGTGAAAGACAAGTTCACCTGAATTCCAGCTTTGTAAATAATATGCAAATTGAAAAAAAGGAGTAAAACTTTAAATGTGACATTGACTAAGATTTTCAATTAAGATGTGATTCACTGTGAAAGCTCTGGCAGAATAGTCTGATAGGAACTGTGGGTAAGTTTGTGTGAGGCTTTATTAACCTGCAAACAGCCTCTCAGCCGCTGCAAGTAGCAGAGATATGAATGTGTACACATGCAAATAAGTGACTTCAAAGATAAATAGGATTTAAGTTGTAAAATATGTGAGGTGCATTTTCATTTTGTCGATTTAAAAAATATGAAACTTGTCTGATTCATCTGAAGAATTAAATCTATTTTACTTTATGGAAGAGTTTGTAAAAAGTAACATATTCTAAACTGTTAAAAATGTTTCATATGTTAAATTATATAAATACTGTATTATTTGACTGTACACATAATAATTGTAATTTTCCAATCACAATTATTTATCAGTGACTCTTGATATATGGCATTTATTCACCATTAGTGTCAAAGTCCATATTTTAATCTGGCTTTGCTTAAATAAAGAAATTATGGTTTTGTCTTCTGACACATTAACACTTGACTCATGCAGTAATGAACAGTATAAAACATTGACATTGATTTGAAAGGCAGACTCAGGAGGAGTGGACAGAGTCGACTTCGTGTCTCTAAAGTTTCCCTTCAGACAGAAGCAGCTTGTGAGTGAGATGAGTTCAAACGAGTTTCATGTTCCCCGTTACTGAGCTTGAGGTGTGGATGCGGCCTGTCTGCTCCAGATGTGCCGTACAGATGTAAGGCTGAGGAGCCGACAGCTGCTTCTCTGATGTATGTCAGCACAACAAGAGCCCTGCTGCACAAATACACATTGACACAAACTTACTGATACAACCTGAGTCCTCAAATTCACAGTCTGAAAGACTTCAACCTGGAAATTGAAAGAACAGTTAATGGAAAGCTGCAGCAGCAACATGTGTCAAGAAAAACTTTCACAATCTTCTTCAGAAGGAAAGTTTCAAATTATTTTGGTTCTCCAGAGGAATCTGCTGCAGTTCTTCAGATTTCTCTCTTTTGGGAATGAAACTGAAGTTCACGTCTGAGTTTGACCTTCTGAAATGAGGAAACCTCAGTGAAATGTAGAGCAGCTGTGCGCTTCATTTCCCAGCTCTCATTTCAGCTCAGCTCTTCTTTAGAGTTTAAATCTCAATATTTGACTCGGCATTGAAAATAACTAAAGACACTTTTAAAATGTAGTATCTTCAGATGCATTGCACTGTATCTGTCATGATCCATATAAAACAGTTAAAGCATTAGTTTTGTGTCCCTAAATAACTCTGAGGCCATGTCAGCTTAACCTTTGTTGTATTTTTGTAACAGTTAAATAACATGAAATGCACAATAAAAATACCTCACATGTTTTTTACACTTTTAACATGGCATTACGAGTATAGAGCATGATGCAATATGACATTTACAGTATTATTTTTTAACATTGTGGTACCATAACTAGTAAGGACATTTGTGGTAGTGTTACTGTGGTGATTGTGTTTTTGTTTGTATGGTTTTTGGCTGTGTTCTCCCTTTTCCCTTCTGTGTTCTCCTGTGTGGTTGTGTGTGGCAGGGGGTGTGGCTGGCTGGTGGCTGCAACAGGACAAGACACACCTGCTTCCAATCCTTCTAATCATCCTCCTCCATATAAGCCTGGGCGTCTCATCACTTCGACGCCAGATTATTCCGTCCAATACGGCAGCAAGGGATTAGTAGGATACTCTCGACCGTTTGTCTTTTTGGATGTACGCTGACCTTGTTGCTCTCTTCACACAGAACTCTCGTGTGCCTCGTCGCTTGGCTCTTCGTCCTCCTTGTTGCCAGGATCCACAAGCCAGCCAGCACCCTGCTACTCCTGCCTACCTCGCCAGCTAAATAAACTCTGTTCATATATCTTACTACAATCCACTCCGTGTCTGCTTTGGGGTCCGAGCCTTCATTTAAACCTAACAGTTACTACATGATCTGAATGATTATTGTCTTATGTAAGAACAAGTTCTATTTCTGCTTCAGGATATTTCAGACTTTTTGCAGTGATTAATCACAGGAAGTCATGAGAACACACAGAGACTAAAGGTGAGCTTTGATTCTACACTAAAAATCATTAAATCATGAAAATTACCATACAAATGAAGCTCACGGTTTGTTTTTGCTCTACACGACTCTGCAGACTTCAGCCTTCAGCTCAGTGAGCTTGAACAACACCACCATGACATTGTAAATACAGGGATTACGGCCATGTCTGAGAGTGGAAGTGCACAGCTTGAGATCAATGGAGCAACAACACCTTGTTGTTCAGTGACAGTGTTGCACATCTCTGCACTGTGGAGGAGGTGTGTGGATGAAAACGCTGCTTCTATATCACATGTGAATGAGTTGAAGTTGTTGGTTTGGTCGTCAGTTCGATGTAACATCTGTCGAAAGTAACTCATGCTATAATTGTAGGAGAACGAAAACCTGCTGCTTCAATATTGAATCAGGACTATTCATGTGTTTTTATTTGTCTTTGAATGTTTACCAATAAACATTTTTAGAGTCTCTTTCTTTCAGTACAACATTGCCTGTATAAATAGAAAGTAATTTATTCTCTTTGACAGTGTAAGTACAACATATTGGAATAAAAAATTACACAAAACAAATCAAATCTGATCTAGAAAATGATGCAGGTTATTTTTTTTACAAAAGAAACAAAAACATTCAACACAGCATTTTCTAATTGAAAATGTGAATGCAGGTTGAAAACAAATAGTTTTTTTTATCATGTAATGTTTGTAGTCTACAAGTTGAAATACAGAGCAGGTGCAGTTATATAAACTCTTGGAGCAAAATCAGCACATTCTCACATTCCTTCTGTGCCCAAGGTTTCGAGTTCAATCCAACGCCTCCGCCATCCTATCCTGCACACTCTTCCTCGCGTGTGAAATCTGATTTCTGATATTTCCGTTTTATACCTGGCACCAACCAAAAACCAGCAGAGTTTCAAGTAAAGAATTGGACTGAAAATGTAAACCAGCGTTCCACATGGATCTGTGTTCAGGCCTTGACGTTTTGGAACAAATACCTGATTTGATCACCCCGGTGCGATTGGGAACTCCTGATGGTTAAAAACATCCGCTGTGGTGCAGAATTCAAAGCCTTAAACAACATGACTCATAATATCTGAGCTTAAACCAGAGACAAGTGACAGTGAGAAACCAAGTGAGCCCCGCTGAGCCCCCAGCACTGTTATCCAATCAGCTCATTCTTATGAGGAGCAGCATTTGAGCAAGACAATATTAAACTCATTAGATTTTCTAACAGAGACTATAAAGAGAACATTAGCAGAAGCTTCTTCCACTTTATGACTCAAATATCATCCTGCTTAAGACGATTCAAAATTATTTTCTTTCTGTAAGGACATGATAAACAAAAGTTGAGAGAAACGGCTTAACCAGGATGATTTTAAAAAGTCTGCACATACAAAAACACACAATGCACACAGTTTATTAGAATTTAATTGTGTCACTGCTGAAATCTAAATTAAACTGCTTCCCTGAGACTTCTTGTTAAACAAAACACAAAATAAATGTGGTTTAAAACTGCATATTAATTAATGAAAAGTGTTTTTTTATGTTGAATGACTGTGCTTTACTCAGAACCACGTGTTTTGTCTCTGTGGTAGTTTCACTGGATGACTGCTTCAGAGTTCTATCCTGCAGCTTCCATAATTTAATTTATTGAAATCACTGAAATTAGTATCTAAGCTATTCCCAACATAAGACTTTCATCCAAAATGTGCTATTTAATACATAAATTATCCACGTTTGTCTCCACATTGTGCAATGCTTGCAGAACAGAAACAACAGGCAGCCTGAGACTTCAGCTGAATAGAAATGAGCATCTAGCAACAGAAGAGAAGCTACAGAACCTTTCAACGGTAAACATAGGATTTACAATGAGACACAAATCAAATGTATTCTAAGAACATATTCAAATGTGTCAAATTAATACATTTGTGTCTCAATGATTTACAGATGTGAACCATATTTGTTCAAAATTCACCAGAGAACTAAAT